>NC_050573.1:404731240-405034270 GCF_011100635.1 Trichosurus vulpecula | reverse complement strand
CAGGCTCTGTGTGAAGGTAAGCAATAAAGAAGAATCCACTGCCTCCTGAGACAGCTCATCCTACTTTGGGACATCTCTAATTACAGAATCACTGAAGCTAAATTTTTCTCTTTGCAACCTTCTATTTACTTCTATTTACTATTCTACTTCTAAATTACTTCTATTCCTGCCTCCTGGGGCCAAGAAGAGTAATTCTAGGCTGTTTTCTACATAATAAACCTTAAAATACTTGAAGATTGCTGTCACATCCCCGCTAATTCTTCCCTTCTCCAGGTTAAATATCTCCAGTTAACAATGGATCACGGGATTTGAAAGCTGTCATAGATATAAGGAGTTACCCAGTACAAACCATATCCAAAAGGAATCTCCACTCTAATATACCTGACCAGTGGCCATCCAATCTCCCTCTGAGGGCTCATCAAAGGAATGAAGCCCATCATCTCTCAAGACATATCTTTCAATCAATCTCCATATGGTATGAATTTATAGCCCTTCAACTCTAAGTCCTCTCCCTAAATTAGCAACATCCTTACTAAACTGTGGCATCTGAACTGAACACAATCCACACGTGAACAGACCAGGCCAGAGCACAGTGGGATCTTCCAAACATAATTAGACCAGGCCAGAGCACAATCATCTTCTTATTCCTGGACACTGTGCCTCTCTTTATATAATCTAAGATTACATTAGCATTAGTTTTCTGGGCTTCCATATTTTTTTCAGACAAACTCATCTTCATCCTTCCTCATCTTTGTACTTGTAAAGTTGTTTTTTTGAACCTAAGATATGACTTTACATTTGTACTCATAAAATTTTATCTTATTAGATTTGACCCAATCTGTCAAGATTTTTTTAAAAATCCTAATTCTGTCATCCAGTGTTTTAACTATCAAGTTTTTATCATCTGTAAATTTGATAAACATGACATCTATACCCTTATGTAAGACACTGATAACCTTATTAGACAAACAGGGCCAAACATAGTTCTCTGGAACCTTCTTCCCAAGATGATGCCAAACCATTAATGTGAACTCTTTGGAACAGCTATTCAACAAGTTCTGAGTCAATCTAATTGTCTAGCCCACATCTCTATATCTCACCTACAGGAATAGTACGAAAATGTTTAAAAATATTTGTTAACATTCAGGCAAATCTCCACCTCACATATTCATGCTCGAACTTTAGACAACTTTTTTTTTTCCCTATTCCTTCCTTGCTGGCCTTTCTTGTAGACTCGTGACGAGTTTCCTAGCTGACCTTCTCCGGATCCACTCTTCCTTGGAAGTTCCTTGAATCTTTCATTTTTCCTAAAACTTTTACTTACCCCCTTGCAGTTTCTCCCCAGAATATCATCAATCATAGGCATAATGGTGAGTTTGCTAGAGTTCAGGAAATGAATTCCTCTACCAGCTACCACCTTTCCCTCCCATCTTTTCTCACCTTCACTGACATCTAATTGGCACAGTAGATAGATGCTGACCTTGGAATCAGGAAAACCTAAGTTCAAATCCTCATTCAGACACTTACTGGCTATGTGACCATTGGTCACACTTAACTTCTATCTGACTCAGTTTCCTAATATGTAAAATAAGGATAATAACAGCATCAATCTCACATGGTTGTTGTGAGAATAAAATGAGATATGGGTAAGGCATTTTGCAAACCTTCAAGTGACATATAGATGATAGCAATTGATGTGGTTGGTATTATTATTATTACTTACACCTACAGATTCAAAGTCAGAACTAAAAATCCAGGATGCAATTTTCTCTAATGAAGAAGTTGTGTGATCATTGTCACCAGGTGGCACGTTGATTCCCAGATATCATTTGTTGTTCTTATTTGTCCTTCATTTTCTTTTTTTAATTCAAATAGTATTTTATTTTTTCCAGTTATGTGTAAAGACAATTTTAACATTCATTTTTATATAAAATTTTGAGTTTCAAATTTCCACTCCTTCCTTTCCCTCCTGCTTAAGACAGTAAACAATTTGATATAGGTTATATATATGCAATCATATAAAACATTTCCGTTTTAGTCATGTTGTGAAAGAAGAAACTAAACAAAAGGAAAAAACACACAAAAATAAAGTGAAAATAGTACGCTTTGATCTGCATTCAGGTTCCATCAGTTCTTTCTCTGAACGTGAATAGCATTTTCTGTCATGAGTCTTTTGGAATTGTCTTGGATCATTGTATTGCTGAGAGGAACTAAGTCAATCATAGTTGATCATTGCTCAATGTTGCTGATACTGTGTACAGTGTTCTCCTGGTTCTGCTCTCTTTACTTTGCAACAATGCATGTAAGTCTTTCCAGAGTTTTCTGAAATCTGCCTGCTCATCATGTTTTATAGTGTAGTAGTATTTCATTACATTCGTATACCACAACTTGTCTAGCCATTCCCCAATTGATGGCATCCCTATGATTTCCAGTTCTTTGCCACCACAAAAAAGAGCTGCTGTAAATATTTTTGTACATGGAGGTCCTTTCCCCCTTTTTATGATGTCTTTGGGATACAGAACCAGTAGTGGTATTGCTAGATGAAAGAGTATGCACAGTTTGATTGACCTTTGGGAATAGTTACAAATTGCTCTCCAGAAGTGTCGGATCAGTTCACAACTCCATCAACAATACGTTAGTGTCCCAATTTTCCCACATCCTCTCCAGCATTCGTCATTTGACTTTTCTGTCATAAGAGCCAATCTCATAGGTATGAGGTGGTACCTCAGAGTTGTTTTAATTTACATTTCTCTAATCAACAGTGGTTTAGAGCATTTTTTCATATGACAATAGACAGCATTGATTTCTTCATCTGAAAACTGCCCGTGATCATTTACCAATTGGGGAATGACTTGTATTCTTATATTTTTAACTCAGTTCTCTATTTTTTGAGAAATGTGTCCTTTATCAAAGACACTTGCTATAAAAATGTTTCCCAGTTTTCTGCTTTTCTTCTAATCTTGGTTGCATTGGTTTTGTTTGTTCAAAACCTTTTAAATTTAATATAATCAAAACTAGCCATTTTGCATCTCATAATGCTCTCTATCTTTTGTTTGGTCATAATTCTTCCTTTCTCCATGGATCTGACAGGTAAACTATTCCTTGCTTTACTGATTTTCTTATGGTGTCATGCTTTATGTCTAAATCATGTACACATTTTGACCTTATCTTGGTTTACGGTATAGGATGTTGATCTTTAACTAGTTTCTTTCACACTGTTTTCCAGTTTTCCCAGCATTTTTTGTCAAATAGTGAGTTCTTATCCCAGAAGCTGGGGTCTTTAGGCTTATCAAACACTAGATTACTATGGTCATTTACTACTGTGTGTTGTGTATCTAAGCTATTCCACTGATCCACCACTCTATTTCTTAGCCAGCATCAGATAGTTTTGATAATTACCACTTCACCAGTCTAAGACCTGGTATGGCTAGGCCTCCTTCATTTGCAATTTTTTTTTCATTGATTCCCTAAATATTCTTGACCTTTTCTTTCTTCCAGGTGGATTTTGTTGTCATTTTTTCTAACTCCATAAAATATTTTTGGTAGTTTGATATGAGTAAGTATAAGTAAATTAATTTAGGTAAATTTATTGTATTATTTAATTTTTAAATTCATTATTTAATTCATTTTTATTTAATTTTACATTAATGTTTTATTGATTTATTATTTTATACTAAATTATTGTTTTATTTATATTATTTACAATTATTGTTTATTTATTATTTATTATATTGGCTCAGCCAGTTATATTGCTCATGAGCAATTGATATCTTTCCCACCTTTATTTGTGTGAAAAGTGTTTTGTAATTATGTTTATAGAGTTCATGGGTTTGTCTTGACAAGTAGACTCCCAAATTTCTCTTTCTATCTCTTGCTGCTGGTTTTTGGTAATATATAGAAATGCTGATGATTTATGCGGTTTTATTTTGTACTCTGCAACTTTGCTAAAGTTATTAATTACTTCAGTTGAATCTCTAGGATTCTCTCAGTATACCATCATATCTGCAAAGAGTGATAGTTTTGTCTCCTCACTGCCTATTCTAATTCCTTCAATTTCTTTTTCTTCTCTTATTGCTAAAAGCCAATATTTCTAGAACAATATTGAATAATAGTAGTGATAATGGACATCCTAGCTTTACCCCTAATCTTATTGGGAACTTAGCTTATTCCAATACAAATAATGCTTGCTCATAGTTTTAGGTAGCCATTACTTATCATTTTAAGGAAAACTCCATTTATTCCTATGCCCTTCGGTGTTTTTAATAGGAATGGGAGCTGCATTTTGTCAAAAGCTTTTCCTGCATCCATAGAGATAATCATATTATCTCTGCTCTCTTTGTTATTGATTTGGTCAATTATGCTGATAGTTTTCCTAATACTGAACAAGCCCTACATTCCTAGTATAAATTCCACCTGATCATGGTATATGATCCTGGCAATATATTGCTATAATCTCCTTGCTAGTATTTTAGTTAAAATTTTGTATCAATATCTACTAGGGAAATTTATTTATAGTTTTATCTCTCTGTTTTGGCCTTTCCTGGTTTAGGTATCAGCACTATATTTGTGTCAAAAAGGGAATTTGATGGGACTTCTTCTTTGCCTATTTTCCCAAATAGTTTATTTAGTATTGGAATTAATTGTTCTTTAAATGTTTGGTAGAATTTGCCTGTAAATTCATGTGACCCTGGGTATTTTTTCTTAAGGAGTTCATTGAAGGTTGTTCAATTTCTTTTTCTAAAATGGAGTTATTTACATATTCTATTTCCTCTACTGTTAATTTGAGCAATTTATATTTCTGTAAATAGCCATACATTTCACTTAGATTTATTGACATAAAATTGGGCAAAATAACTCCTAATTATTGCTTTAATCTCATCTTCATTGGTGGTAAATTCATTTTTTTTCATTTTTGATACTGGTAATTTGGTTTTCTTTTTTAAATCAAATTAACCAATGGTTTATCTATTTTATTTTATTTTTTTCACAAAAAGCAGTTCTTGGTTTATTAGTTTAATGATTCTCTTTCAATTTTATTAATCTGTTCTTTGATGTTCAGGATTTCCAATTTGGTGTTTAATTGAGGATTTTTAATTTGTTCTATGTCTAGCTTTTTAAGTTGAATGACCAATTCATTGATGTGTTATTTCTCTATTTTACTGATGTTAGCATTTAGAGATAGAAATTTTCCTCAAAGTACTACTTTGGCTACATCCCATAAATTTTGGTAATTATCTCATTATTGTCATTCTCTTTAACGAAATTATTGATTGTTTCTATGATTTGCTCTTTGACTCACTCATTCTTTAAGATTAGATTATTTAGTTTGCAATTAATTTTTTATCTATTTTTCCATGGCCTTTTATTAAAAGTAATTTTTATTGCATCGTGAACTGGAAAAGTTGCACTTAGTATTTCTGCTTCTCTGTATTTGATTGTGAAGTTTTTATGCTCTAATACATGGTAAATTTTTGTGTAGGTGCCATGTGCTGCTGAGAAAAGGTATATTCCTTTTTATCGCCATTCAATTTTTCTTCAGTGGTCTATCATATCTAACTTTTCTAAAATTCTATTCACCTCCTTAACTTCTTTCTTGTTTATTTTGTGGTTAGATTTATCTAGTTCTGAGAGGGGAAAGTTAAGGATTCCTACCAATATAGTTTTACTGTCTATTTCCTCCTATAACTCATTTAACATCTCCTTTAAAAATTTAGATGCTATACCATTTGTATGTACATGGTTAGCATTGATATTACTTCATTGTCTATGACACATTTTTGAAAGATATAGTTTCCTTCCTTATCTCTTTTAATTAGATCTATTTTTACTTTTTGCTTTGTGTGAAATCATGATTGCTACCCATTTGTTTTTTTTTTTTAACTTCAGCTGAAACATAATATATTCTACTTCAACCTTTTACCTTTACTCTGTGTGCGTCTCTCTACTTCAAACATGTTTCTGGTAAACAACATATTGTAAAATTCTGGTTTTTAATCCACTCTACTTTCCACTTCTGTTTCATGGGAGAGTCCATCCCATTCACATTCATGGTTATGCTTGCTAACTCTATATTTCCCTCTATCCTATTTTGTCCCTGTTTATACTTTTCTCTCTCTTCTGTTACTCTGTCCTTACCAGTGTTTTGCTTGAGTCTACCACTTCCCTCAATTTGCACCCCCCTTCTACCAGTCCCATCTTTTCTTGTCCCCCTCCCCTCCTACTTCCTTATAAGGTAAGATAGATTTCTATACCCAAATGAGTGTGTATGTTATTCCCTCTTTGAGCCAAATCCAGTGAGAGAAAGATTCCAACAATGCTCACCACCACTCCCTCTTCTTTCCCTCCACTGTAATAGCTCTTTCGTGCCTCTTCATGTGGTATTCTGCCTCTATTCTGCCTCTCCCTTCCTTCTTCTCCCAGTGCAATCCTCTTTTTTGCCCCTTAGCATTTTTAGCATCATCCCATCAAAGTCAAGTTATACTCACACCCTCTGTCTATGTATACTCCTTCTACGTACTATAATAAAGATACAGTTCTTAAGAGTTACAAGTATCATCATCCCATGTAGGGATACAGTTTAACCTTACTGAATAGCATGTTTTTTCTCCTTCCTGTTTACCTGTTTATGCTTTTCTTCAATCTTGTATTTGAAATTCCAATTATCTGTTCAGCTCTGGTCTTTTCATCAGGAATGTTTGAAAAACACTTATTTCATTAAATATCCATTTTTCCCTGAAAGATTGTCCTCAATTTTGCTGGGTAGTTGATTCTTGGTTGTAATCCAAGATTATTTGCCTTCCAGAATATCATATTCTAAGCCTAAGGATTAGAAAATCCTTTGATGTTGAAGCTCCTAAATCCTGTGCAATCCTGACTGTGACTCCTCAATATTTGAATTGTTTCTTTCTAACTGCTTGAAGTATTTTTCTCCTTGACCTGAGAGTTCTGGAATTTTTCTATAATGTTCCTGAGAATTTTCATTTTGGGATCTTTTTCAGGAAGTGATTGGTGGATTCTTTAAATTTCTATTTTACTCTCTGGCTCCAGAATATCAGGACAGTTTGCCTTGATAATTTCTGGAAATGTGCTGTACAGGCTCTTTTTTGATCATGGCTTTCAGGTAGTTTAATAATACTTAAATCATCTTTCTCGAATCTATTTTCCAGGTCAGTTGTTTTTCCAATGAAGTATTTTACATTTTCTTCTATTTTTTCATTCTTTTCATTTTGTTTGACAGATTCTTGAGGTCTCATAGAGTCATTAGCTTCCACTTACCCAATTCTAATTTTAAGGAATTATTTCTTCAGTTAGCTTTTGTACCTCATTTTCAATTTGGACAATTCTACTTTTTAAGGAGTTGTTTTCTTCACTCAATTTTTGTGCTTTCTTTTCCAAGTTGTTGATTCTTTTTTCATGATTCCCTTGCATAACTCTCATTTCTTTTTCCAATTTTTCTTCTACCTCTCTTATCTTATTTTTAAAATCCTTTTTGAGCTTTTCCAGGAGGACTTTTTGGGCTTGAGACCAATTCATATTTTCCTTTGAGGTTTCATATGTAGGCGTTTTGACATTGTTGTGCTTTTCTGAGTTTGTGTTTTGATCTTCCCTATCACCATAGTAGTTTTCTATGGTCAGGGCTTTTTTGTTTTGATTTGGTTTGGCTTTTGCTTGTTTCCCAGCCTATTTCATGACTTTTAAAGTTGAGCTCTGCTCCTGTGTCATAGGGGGCATTGTCCCAAGCTTCTTACATGGGGGTCAGGGGCCTGAGCACTGGCTTGCAGCAGTAGCCTGCCTGTTGTATCTGGGCTGGAGGCCTCACAGCTTGTCAGCTGTGCCACCAGTCTGCTAAGCAAGGGTGCTGATCTGCACTGGGGATAGGGGCTTCCCATTGCCTTGCCCAGACACTGCCTGTACTGGGCCACACTCCCCTTTTACCCGAGTGAGACAGACCTGTCCTTCTAAGTTTTCTTGGGCTGGAAAGTTGTTTCACTCATCCTTCTGTGGATTCTGGCATTGCAGAATCCATTTTTGAGGTTTGAAGGAAACTGGGGAAAGCTTAGGCAACTTCCTGCCTTTTCTGTGCCATCTGGGCTCCATTTTTCCTTTATTTTCAAAGAGGACCAATAACATCATGAGATCACTCATGGGTAAATTGGATTTAAGTGAAGCAGAGTTTCACAAAGTTGTCAGCTTCATTCTCTCTTCCAGAGACATATAAAAGAACAGCCATCTGACATGTGTGCTTTTATTATCCCTGTTTGCAAGGATAATAAAAGCATTCTATCACATATTATTGTACACTGTAGCACTTTAGGTTGGCATCTTATCCCTCTACCAGATTATGAATTATTTTTGAAAATGTTTTTTGTGGTTGGTATATTCTATAAAAATTAGGGCAGAGGTGGAGCAGAATAATCTGTACCTGAAAAGTGTTTTCCTGAGTTATATATGTATGTATTTTTGGTGAAATAAGCATACAAACATTTCTGCACCAGCAGAAAATAAAAAGAACTGTATTCCCCACCCCATCCCCTTTCCTTGTAGAGGTGACCATGGATGCATAAAGTCACATAAACTTTCAGAGGTGGGTGCTGTGTCAGTAATATTTCCATTGTACCAAAATAGAAGACAGTGCCAGATGTCCCAAGAGAAAGAAAAGGTAGAAGAGGAAAGAGACAAGGAATGGAATGGAATCCACAGCCTTTCCTGCTGATCGCTACCCTGTGCTTTTGCTGCCCCTTCCATAAAGTTCCATAGATCCCCAAGACAGGCAATGATGGTTGTTCACCCTTGGGGAGTGCATGATAACTGGACCTTAGGAGAGGGATGTGCAGACAGGGACTGGGCAAAGTTCCTGACAGATTCAGAAGCCCAGGGCTGAGGATCCAAAAGTGGGCTGAAGGGGTAGTGAAGAAAAAATCTGGGGAATCTGGGCAGCCCTCACCAGGTCCAACAGCCCTATGTAAAATGAAAGAAGGAATATATCATCTCTAAAGTCCCTTAAGTTTATGCATTCTTTTTGAGAGCCCCTGAACAGAACACAGCAGAGTAAAAAAGCAAGGTTTTTGTTCCGCATTGTTTTATTTCGAGAGCAAAGGCCATTTCTGCAGTGGACATATCACCATCTAGTGGAAATGTCGGAGCACTGCCTCTTTAGTGAACACTTGTTTTTGAACATGTGAAAGGCTTAGTTTCAAGTGGCAAAAGGTATTCCTAATTTGGACACAATCTTCTTGAGAAAAATAGGAAGCCTCATAGTGGAAAAAGAATTGGTCTGGGTTAGGAAGACACTGATTCAAGTTCCTTCCTGATACATATTGTCTTTGTGCACAGGTATGCTAGTAAATGTTTACCAACTAACTCTCTAGGAAAAAAAGTGTCCACACACAAAATACTTTTACTTTAAATCTGCATTATTAACATTTTCTCCATCACTTTCATGAAACTAGACAAAATAGTAATAAATCAAGCCCTAGTTTGTTGCCATTTTTAGAGGCATAAATGTTCACACTGAAAGTTCTGACATACCCCTTTGTGTGGCCCTGAACAAATCATTTAAACTCTTAGGTGACTCTCAGAGAATGTTACAAAATAGTTTCAGATCTGTATGGGTAGAGGGGGTTTCTTCATCAGGGGTTCACCACATGAGTGAGTACATGAAAAAGCCTTAGCCAAAAAGGGCCAGGGTCTGCCATTGCATCCTGGGTCATCTCCAGTCATCCTGATGAATATCTGGTCACTGGATCCAGATGGCTCTGGAAGAGAAAGTGAGGCCGGTGACCTTGTACAGCTCTCCCTCACTCAAATCAAGTCAACTACGATTCATGTCATCATCCCCTTGTTGCCATGGTCCTCTTTGAAAACAAAGGACAAGCACAACAACAAACATGAAACATAATCATAGCAGATCCAAAAAACCAAAAATTCCTACATGTTTTGAGCCTTAGTGTTATAATAGGCTTGTGGTGATCACAATGTACACAACTTAGATTTCTAAAATCCTTTCTGTCTAACAAGCTGAAAGTACTTCATATTTGTCATATTATTTATCTTTATAGTAATGATTCATCCCAAAGATGAGAGTGATGTGAAGCAGAGAGAAATTGAATGATTCATTTAAAGTCACATGATTTAGTTAGTGATGAACCTTACGCAAAAATGTACATTTCTTGAATCTAGTCCAAAAATGCTTGTTTTAATTTCAACAGCTTTATTTTCTCTCACTCAGAACATGATCTCCTAAACAGGGCCATAAAGCCAAGGATTAAAATGAAGACAGGGTATAAATCTTCCATGCTGTGGAGGTCCAGACTTTCAGAGAAATCTAGATTGGGACACAGTTTAAGCTACTCAAGAGCAAAGAACTTCTGTCTTTTGTCAGTAACGAACAGGCATTGATTAGGGGTTTGTACAACTTAATGAGTTTACAGGACGGTAAGCCTTTGTTTGGGACTTTGTATCTTTTTTTATGGAAAATATAGACATGCCCACTGGTGACAGCCTTCTTGACAGGAATGAAGTCCATCTGCTGGAGCATGCTCAGTAGCAGTTCTTTGAAGAGAAGGAGGAAGGGAAAGAATTATAGGATGAGGACATGCCTGTGCCAGTCTGGACATTGAATGGGGATGATTTTATTGGCCCAGATTATATGGATTAGAACTATCTCTTTGTGCTAGAGCAATAAAGGAGTGTCTTTATGGAAGAGTTTACCTTTTCACCTATAGTGAGGGGAGGGAAGGAAAGGAGTGGGTTAGGATACTCTTGATTAATTGATTTCTCACAGTTTACTGGGCACATAACAGAGGTAATGAGGTGACAAGATCTTAAATGAAGTGTGAAGAAGGACTTTTACTTTTTTACTCCCTTATAAGATGTGAAAAAGTTCAAAATTGACGTAGCAAGAAGCCACTAGCCATTGGACAGCTAAAGATTGGCTGGCCTCAGTAGCCCTTTAAAAAACTTAGTTACACTTTCTAGGGAGGCAGGGGATCGTTCTAAGGAATGTTTCCTCTTGTAGGGGAGGTACGAATAAACTCTGACCATCCCAAAATGAGTTATGAAAAGGAATAGGTCCAGGAAAGCTGAGCAACTTGTTCAAGAGAGGCATTGGACCCAGGGGAGGCCTCCTGAGGAAGCCAAGAAAAAGGCAAGAACTACAAGGTGGTACAGTTCCAGAACTGTAAGTTCTCTTTGTTTATGCCTCTCTGATGCTGTACTTCAGTTTTTCTACTCTTCGCACTGTGATAGGAGAGCTCATCCCTGTTTTATGGGAAGAATGCTTTGTTACTGCAATGGCAATGGGACTTTTTGCTGTTTTTTGTTTGAGTGCTTTTCAGCACTGAGGTAATCAAGTGCCTCTGATGAATCTTGCCTTTGTTTCAATTAGGAGTCTTTGTTGAATCCAGAGTCTTTGATGACCTGCTTAAGAAACAAGAAAGCCCCAGGCCTCAGGCCCCACACCTTTTTGCTAAGTAGGAACTAAGCCCCAGGTCCCTGAAAAGGTATATATGATCTGAGATTGACTTTTTGTTTTGGAGTTCTCACTCACTGGAAGAGTGTCGTGTGATTTGACAAGAGGAGACTCTGGGTAGCCATCACGGAACCCCCGCTGGCTTTGAAAACCCAGATGTTGATGCTTCTCTGTCTGATAACTGTATATATTGCTATAGTTAGATGGTTAGAAGCCTGTCTACCGGTTTGTGTTTATTTGCTCTGTTTATACAATGTATGCTTGTAATTTCTGTTTGTATACTCTCTGAAGTTCAGGGTGCTAGCTTTTCCCCTGAACTAAGTGAATGATATACTTATGTTTAATTAAAGTAAGATTGTAAACCCATTAAAGTTGCTTTCCTTAGAAAAGCAGATCAAAGAACCTGTGCTAGCAGCCCTCCTGTGTGCTGGTGTTATTGGTCTTACACAGCCACATTAGCAGCAAGTAGCATTGTTGTTACAGTTACTATTGTTCTTATGATGCTAAGTAAATGTCTTTGCTTTGTGATATTTGTGTCTATTGGTTGACTATTAAAGGTAAGCCCACCAGTGGGCTCTCATGAGGTATATTTTTAGGAGTGTGGATCCACAGAGTACCTTAAACCTGAGGGTAGTCACATGCTGGGAAACAATCAATAAGAACAATTTGGGGAATCCATTCAGAGGAGGCACTATACATCCTTTTGCATTTTCCTCCTAAGAGACAAGCAAAAGTATAGAAGAACTACAGTAGGAGAAGGACTGGTCCTGGGATGAAGAGTGGTTATCTACCCCAGATCTAGAAGTCATTTATCTTTGCCTTGGAGCAAAGGCACATAGCAGTCCCTTATGTTGTTGATATGGTTCCTTGTTATTGTTGTTTGTTGTTTATCCTTATTTATCCTTCTTAAAGAGGACCAATGAAATCAGAAGGTGATGTCTTGACTTGCAAGTGGATTAGATTTAAGTGAGTTGGAGGCAGAGCTGTGCAAAGTCATCAGCCACACTCTCTCCTCCAGAGTCATCAGAATCCAGTGGCAAGACCCAGGTAAGGACAACTGGTGATGTCCCCGGATGAAGTGGGAGACCTTGGCCTTTCTAAGCTGAGGTCTTTCCCAGGTCTCAGTCTGTCTGAAGCAATGCCCATTCAATAATTAAAGGTTAGGTAAGAATTAAACCTTGATAAAAGAATGGGTCTGAGAGGGGAAGACCCTCAGAATTTCTGACCAGAACAGAAACAGTTGCAATGGGTCTGGACTGGATATATATAGATATAAACAAAAATAATCCCTTCCCTCAAGAACCTTATATTCCATTGAAAAGAAGGAACATGTTACACAGGCAAATACATACAAAATGCATACAAAGTAATACAGTGAAGGAAGGACTAAATTTTTTTTTTGGGGGGGGGAATGATCCAAAAAGGCCTTTTGTAGCAAGTGGCACTGAGCACTGAGCTGAGCCTTGGAGGAAGCTAGGGATTCCTAGAGGTAGAGGTGAGGAGGGAGTCCATTACAGGCATGGGGACAGTCTTCAAAGGTTCAGAGATGGGGTAGACCATGAGTAGGAATAGAAATCTGCCTAGATAAAAATTTCCTTCCTTTTCAATCACTTCCAGTTCCCATTTCTCCATCCACTTCTGTCCTAGCCCTCATACGTGTTTATCCAGCTTTTCCCTTCCCTTCTGTTGTACTCATTCTGCTAGTTTGTCCTTCATATTAGATTTCTTCTTTTCAGACTCCTATCTATTTGTCACAGAACCTTCTGGGACACAGCACCTCTCACCTCCTTTCTTCTGTAGGTTTCCAGGGACCCCAAGGGACATAAAAGGATCAGGTCATGCTCAGCTTGGAGTAATACACCTCTTGCCTCCTTACTAAGTTCAGGAATGCTTCAAGGGTCACAACAATGCCAAGCTTGCCCCAAGTTAGCTCCTTGACAAAGAAAACTCTAGGCAGAGAACGTATCATGTTAATCAGCTACCTAATTGCCTGTTAACATTAGCATATCATGTTAAGCACGTACCTAATCAATGGACCTCACCGTTATTCTGCCCAGATTCATTCCCCAATGGTTAGCATACTCTTTTTATTCCCTCTAACTTTCCCCATCCCTTGGAGGAGTCAGAATACTCTTTACTATCCATTGTCATGTCCAGGCTCTCCCTCTACCATGATCAATCCAAATTTATCACTCAATCCCAATTCTGGTAGCCATTATCTATTAAATCCCAGTACTCCTTTCTCATTTAGATCAGTGCATGGATCACAGTCCTCTCTCCACCCCAACTTTTTCCTCTCATTCTAGGGGACTTCAACATATATCTGAATGTTCCCTCAAATATGCTACTTCCTGTTTCTCAATCTACTTATTTCCCATGCCTTACTCCTCACCTTCACCTCAGCTACTCACAGATATGGTCATACCCTTGCTCTTACCATCACTCACAGGTGAAGAAAGGTGAAGCACCACCTATCTATCTATATATCCACCACCTAAACTACCTAATAGTATCCACTACTGGATACTCTCTTCTTCACCTCTCTTCACCTGTCAGTGATGGTAAAAGTACCGCTCTCCTAAAATTCCTTTATCTAATCACAATCTTTTATCTTTCAAATTCCCCTTCTGCAATATTCTTCCTAAATTTACTCCATGTTCTCACTATGAGCTCCAATTCTTCCATTGCGCTGTATTCCATTCCTTGGCCCACACTCTTTTTCTAGCTCTGCTTCCTTCCCAATCTCAACCCCTTGGTGAAACAGTTCACATCTATACTGTCCTCTACTCTCAAATCACTTATTCTAAGTCCTGTTGCTGAATGATTTCTACTCTCCACATCCTTTGCTCCTATTCATGTACTTCTAAATGGAACTGGAGAAAATTACAAAACTGTACTGAACACTACAAATTCATGCAGAGTTAATGTCAGCTAGCCTCTTACTGAAATAAGGCAATACTACCACTCCTAATTAATTTCCTATCCCTCTCATCACAGTAGCTGTTACAAAATACCACTTCTCTCCTTAGGCATCCTCTGCCAACCTCCTTTCCCCATACTCACAGCTAAGGACTTCATCTCACAATCCACCAAATATATTGAAACTATCCTACATGACTCTCTCTTCCTTCCCCCCAATCTCCTTCTTAGCTATACTTGAAAAACCATTTATAGTAAGTGCTTTCACTTTTTCTCCTTTCACTTTTCTAATTCCTCAGCAATCTTGTTTCTGACCTTAACATTCAGTTGAAAACCACCCTCTCCACAGATATCATTTATCTTTTCAACACCAAATCTAATAGCCATTTCCCAGCCCTCATCCTTCTTGACCTTTTTAAATTTGTCTCTATCCACCACCTATTTACCTATATATCTACCACCTATACTACCTAATAGTACCCACTACTAAATACTCTCTTCTCCCTTGATTTCTCGAGTCTGCTGTTTTTGGTACCTGACTTCTCAAAGTCTGTCTCCTCAATCTCCTTTGCTGGATCTTCATTTATGTCAGAGCTTGCTAACTGTGGGTATCCCCTAAATCTTGGTACAAAGCTCTCTTGTGTTGTTATTTTTTGGTCTAGGCTCCCACTTGGTATTTTCATTGATTTCCATGGGTCCAAGTATCATCTCTCTGCTGATGACTACCAGATCTATATGTTCAGCCCTAGTGTCTCCACAGTTTCAGTCCTATATCACTGGCTGCTTTTGATCTGGATGTCCTTTAGGCATTCAGTATAACCATTATCTTTCTCCCAAAACCCACCATACTTCTGACCTTCCCTATTACTTTTAAGAACACATCTCAGCAGTACCACTGCTAGGTCTATTTCCAGAGACCCTATATGCTCTAAAATATTTATAGCAGCTTTTTTGTGGTGGCAAAGAACTGGAAATTGCAGGGATACTCATCAATTGAGAAATGGTTCAACAAGTTGTGGTATATGATTGTGATAGAATGCTACCGTGATGTAAGAAATTATGAGTTTCATAGTCTTAGAAAAACATGGATAGACTTGCACAAAATAATGAAGAGTAAATAAGCAGAACTAAGAGAACCTTTTTATACAGTAACAGTAATATTATTTTAAGAACAACTTTGAGAGAATAAATCATTTTGACTATTATAAATACCCAAATTAACTACAAGGACATATGAAGGAAGATACTACCTGCATCCAGAGAAAGAACTGATAAATAGAAGTATATATAGAATGATTTTACATATGTGCATGTACATACATATGTGTGCCTAATGGTAGCCATCCCTCAGGCAAGGAAAGGAGGGATGAAAAAAATGGAAAAAGAAAGAAATTTACATGATAACTTTATTATATATTTAAAAGGAATAGCAAGTTGTACATAATAGATTTTCAGTTTCTATACAGTCATCTTTTTTATTATACTATTATGGAAATCCTTGTTTTATTCCATAAATTAAAAATAAATTTTAAAAAAGAACACTATTATCTTTTCAGTCACACAAGTTCACAGCCTTGGTGTCATGCTTAACCACTCACTCTTGCTTATCCCACATATCCAATCAGTTGTAAATCTTGTCATTTCTTTCTCTAAAACATCTCCCACAAATCTTTTCTCAATTACCATATTCATGAAATTCAGCCCCTATTCACCTCTCACCTGAACTACAGAAATAGCCTTCTAATTGTACTTCCTGCCTTAAGTCCTAGCTAGGTGGAGGGGGGGGGACAGGAGGGAAATTAAGAGTTGAAATATATTTGTGAGATATATATATATGTGAAAAAGTGCATAGAGGTAATCATAATGGAAACATTGGGCATGATGAGCTCATGAAAGAGAGAAGAGTGTAAAGAGCTAATAAAAGAATGTCAAAGGACATCACTTTGTGTGATAGCATATTTAAGGTTTGGAAGGAGGCTAATAAGTTAGCAAAAGATGATCCAAAGAGGTAGGACAACAATTAGAGGAACTGTGCCCCAAAACTCAAGAGATGAGAAAGTCTCAAAAATATTCATAGTGATGAATATTTTAGGCTACAGCAATTCATGAAAACAATGGAGGAGGATGTAATCTGCATTGGTGGTAGGAGTGGTGACCACACTGATAGAATCCCCATTTTTCCAGTCCCCCCGAGTCAAAATCTTGTAGTCCTCCCTGTCTCTTCCTCACCCCCAATAATCAAGTCTTATTAATTCTACCTGCATCTATACAATTTTCTCTATTCAGGTAGCCACCATACTAGTTCAAGCCCTTATCACCTCTCTGCTTGAATGCCAGCTTTCTATTTGATTACCCCCTTCAAATCTCTTTCAAATCTACCCTCCATACAGTTGCCAAAATAATATTGCAAAAGCAGAAGTCTGACTATGCCCCTTTCCCAAGAACCTTCAGCAGATTTCTGTTGCTTCCGAAATTAAAAAAACAAACAAACAAACTACCTCCCCAACTTGGCATTTAAAGCCCTTCACAATTTGGTAACAGCCAGCTAGGCAATGCTGTGAATAGAGGGCCAGGCCTGGAGTCAGGAAGACCTGAGTTCAAATCTGGCCTCAGACACTTACTAGCTGTATGACCCTGGGCAAGTCACTTACCACTATTTGCTTCAGCTTCCTCATAAGCAAAGTGAGCATGAGAAGGAAATGGCAAACCACTCCATTATCTTTGCCAAGAAAACACCAAATGGAGTCATGAAGAGTTGGACACAACTGAAAAATGCTAGCCTGCCTTTCTAAACCTAATTCATGTTACTGTATTTCATACATTCTACCAAAGTAAATTACTTGCTGTTCCTTGAATAGAATTGCATGTCTCTCCTGCATGCATGACTTTGTAAAGATTGTCCCCTTAGAAATATCCCTTCTCAACTCTACTTCCAAGAATCCTTAGCTTCATTTAAGGCTCAACCCAGGTCCTACTGTCTACCAGGAGTTTTTCCTGATCCCCATAACTTTTGTGATTCCCTCCCTCCTCAAATTGTGTGTATTTACTTGTCTGTGTACAAGGTATACCACCACCTCCACCAGTAGAATGTAAGCTTCTTAAGGACAGGAAGTGGTTTCCTTTTGGATGCCTAGCACCTTTGCACACAACAGGTGCCTAACGGATTGAATCACAGATCCTGTTGAACTGAATTACAGCTCCTTGAAGTATTGAAGCATACTTGAATTAATTTGTACATATCGATTTTTAATGAATGTATGACACACTACAGATGCCATTGAACTTGGAACCAATATACAAGGTCTTGTCCTGGCTCTGACCCTTAATAAGGAGTGGAAGTCTAATGACCCAAACTGTTGGACTCCGGCAATAACTTACTATGTGACCACAGGCAAATCAAACAAACTTCGTAGTCCTCAGTTTCTTCATCTATGAAGTGGGAAGTATGAGGTAGTTGTGTTTGCAAACTGTAAAGAACTACAGAAACATGGTATATTATTATCATGTGAGTTTTTTTTTTGTGCTTTCTCTATTACGCTCTAAACTCTTTAGGTATAAACAGTGTATCTTTCATTTCTTTCATATTTCCAAGTACCAAGAAATAGTTTGGTTTATTGGATTGAGTAATGAGGAAGGAAATAATGTGGTCACTGATTTTTGGAGAAAGAGGCCATGAGTTCAAATTCTAGTTATAACTCTTACTAACCTGTGTGACCTTGGGCAATGCTGCTTTTAACCTCTTTGAGCCTCAGTTGCTTCATTTTTAAAATCAGGTATCTAGACTAGATGGCCTCTAAAATCCCTTTGAGCTCTAAATCGATGATATTAGCCTGAATTCAGAATATGAACTTTACATATGTGACTATCGATGAGTCATATATGAGTATGGGTGAGTAATTTAAACTTACTTGAGGCAACTCTCTAAGTTCCAATCGATTTGCCAGTTTGCATCACTGGAGGGAGTTTCTACGGTCAGGATTTGTGACAAATTTGGCAAAAATCGCTGCATCTGGCTGGATGACAACGTTCACTATCTGAAAGTAGGGCGCAGGCTCCACGCTGCTTTAGCAAACATTGGCAACTCCAAGTCTGAACACTAGATGGCGAACTTGACATACTCTCCTTGGTCTAGCAAAGCCACCAAATAGTCATTTGGTGCTGGTAGATACTACTCACCCAAATGTACGTGATCTGATTTGATATTAACTGTGAAATTTAGGGATAACCAATTTTAACGGATGGAATGAGGAATCATTAGGGCTTTTGAAAAAAAACAACAACAATGTATTTTCCACGGACAACTCTCCCATCCTCTTTCATTATGCAACCTTGCAAAGAAATCTGGAGTCCAATTAAGAAAATGGAAGAAAAAATTGAATCCTAAGGAAAGGAGTTTGCCCAAGAAAGGAAAAGAGGAGAGTCTGGAGAAGGAGTTGGTTGTTTGGAGTTTCCAATCAAAAACCGCATTCTATTTTTATTGGTTAAGTATCATAGCTGATCTATCCTGCCCATCTCTGCCTGGGGGTAGAGAGTGATTCACTTCAAAGGCTTAGTGGACTTAGTTGTCAAGATCAGCAATTCACCAAGTATGGTCTAGCAATGCCTGGGCAGTGCCAAAATCCTTTCAATGTTTCCAGGAAGTCAAAACTATTTTCATAATAATACTAAGATGTTATTTGCCTATTAAAATATTCCTCCCTTCTCCAACTACATATCTATGTGAGGCCATGTTTTCTTCATATTTTTCAACTAATAGAATATATTGGAATAGATTGAATGCAGAAGCAGAGATGATAATCCAGCTGTCTTCTGTTAAGCCAGATATTGAAAAGATTTGCAAAAATATGTACAACTATGCCACTCTTCTCACTAAATATTCTTTATTTTGGATTATATACTTATTTTAACTAAAATATTACTTATGTTGACATGCAATAAATTTATAATTATTACAAATAAATTTTATCAATTTTAATTTTTAATATGATAAATATCATAATCCATGTAAACAAAAGCTCTATAAGGGCCTCAGTAATTTTCGAGAGTTTAAGAGATCCTGAGACCAAAAGGTTGGAAAACTATTGCTCTAGATCACTCCATAGAAACCATTGGGGATCCCCGCCTCATAAAACAAAGCACAATAACCACTTTAGAGATGCTCCATAGACTACTGGACACAAGCAGCAATCTTTTAAGTGTGATCTCACACTACCTGGCTCAGTCCAGCATCAGGCTGGTTCATCTTTGATTTGGAACAGTAAGCTGCAGGAAGAATTTTTCTCCATCATAATCTGAAGTAGGTAATAGTAGCCCAGGAAGTATAAAGAAATAGTTTGTTGAATTCGGAAGCAAGGATTCCTCAAGTTAATTATTGAATCATTTGACTTTCCTTACTAAATAACTTTATGTTAGCAGATGTTAAAGATATTAGTCTTCAGGGAAGAGGGGGTGGGGTTGGCCTTATCCGTCTACTGCATGCAGGGCCAATCAGAAGGTAGGTCAGTGGGAATGTTTGCTCTGTGTTCAAGATGAGGAAGCTTAAATTTATTACATAAGAAACTATCACAATACAACTATGCTACTAGAACAGAGCTGAGCCTTACCGTAAAGGCTGGGTATATCAGCATGTCCTGCCTAAAGAGAACGTACTCTAGCTTCTTAAACTGTGGGTTGAGACCCTATATGAGGGTTTAAGAAGCTGTGAAGGGGTCTCAACTGGAAAAAGTTTAATTCCTGCCCTGGTCTAGAGGAGGATGCTCCCTTCCTCCCACCCCTCTACACCCTCCTCAAGGCTTACCCCAGAATGGGACAGCACAGTCAACACTCTATGTACATCTATGTACAAAAATATTTATGCATCTCACTATGCTTAATATCACTGTGACAGTGCAAAAAGCTAGAGGTTCCCTCAACAACTTTCTTCAGAAAGTGTTTAGAAGATTCAACCAAATTTAAATTAAATTTGCTGGATATATTCAAATTATCTTGCTTTCTGGTACCCCTTTTTGTTTTCACTTATCTCCATTTTTGTTGGGGTCAGGAGTCTCAAAGTAGTAGTGGCTCAGCTTATGTGAACCTCTGTAGGATCCTGATGCATGTCCTTCCTCCTCATTGCTGGAAGATGTATGACACATAGTTCTTGGGGAAAGGATTAGTCTTGTAGATGCAGAGGCACATTCTGCCCATGGCCCCATTAGCTATTCTGAAAATGGAATTAATGGTGATGACTTTTCTTCCCAATTTGTTACTACAATCTATCCAAGCTATCTCTCTCCTTCTATCTCCACTCTATTGTCTACCTCCTCACTCACCTGCTTCACCAAAAACACATGGGGTCTGAAGAAAAAAGTGAGAAGGGAAAACAGGGAGGAATCCTGTTAACTTCCCAGATTACTTTTGCAAAACTCCACAGTAGTGGGGGGAAAGTTGCATAACAGGAACATTGACAAATCATAGGATCCCGGATTTAGAGCTGGAAGGGAACTCAGAAGCCATCTAGTGCACTTCCCTCATTTTACAAATGAGGAAACAGAGGTCCAGAGATATAAGTGACTTGCCAAAAGTGACACAGAGAAGTGGCATAGAAGGGTTTGAACACTGTATTCTGAGAAAGCAATGTTTAAAAAAAATACTAAGCTACCTATTGCAGAAACATCGAAGGCAATGTCATTGTCCACTGTCCTTTCACAGTATGAGAATGGTTGTTGGTTGTCCTTACTATCACTGCCTTTTCTTTAGTATCACTGTCTTTCTATTTGAAAAGGACACTTGGATGAAAATAACAGAAGTGTCCCTCCCCTTGTACTGATCTAGCTTTTGCGAAGGAGTCCAACTTCTTTCAGCATCTGAGTCCCCTGTTCTCCCCTCTGGCTCCTGGTTCCTGATGTTCCTGATCTATCTTTGCCATAGCTGCCCTTCATGAGCCTTCAAGTTGGGCTTCTTAGGATACTCAGCAATTCTTTTGCTTTTCCCAACCATGGTCATTTTCTTCTATTCTTACCCAGAGTTCAGAAAATCAATCTAGAAGAAGGTTTTTTTTTTTGTGCAGGTAGCCATCTAATATGAAAAGTTTGGTCTTGTTCTGGGACCCAATTGTTCAGGACTTGCCCATTGGGAGAAATAAAAAGCCCAATATTCAACAGAATCTCTTTAAAGTCATAAGAACTAGCCATGTCACCTCATTATGTAAGGCAAGAGATAGTGAATGCTTTCTTACTAATATGAAATTTAAAAACAAAAAAAGCTTTGATGGCAGAGGCAGCATGGTGATTCAGAGGAAAGAGCACTGAACTTGTAGTGAGAAGAGTGGGGATCTAGGCTGTATTCTATCACAAAAGCCCCTTGTGGCCTTGGCTTTATTGTCACTTACCATTCTCTGAATCTTGGTTTTCTTATCTGCAAAATAGGAGGGGAGGAAGGAAGGAAGGAAGGAAGGAAGGAAGGAAGGAAGGAAGGAAGGAAGGAAGGAAGGAAGGAAGGAAGATGAAAACAAGCATTTATTAAGCACCTACTATGTGCCAGGAACTGTGCTAAACACTTCATAAATATTATCTCATTTTGTTCATTTGAGAGGAATGCTATATGAGGAAAGACTCTACCAAATGAGGTTCTCTTTAGTCAGAAAGTATGAAACGTGAGAGTTTGGATCCAAATCATAAAGTCTATGGGTAATAGGAATACTCAGACCAGATGATGTTCCCTGACATGTGAAAGAAGTCAATGTAAGAGGAAAAGAAGGAAGTGCTATTTTATGCAGCAAGCAATGAACTGAAGGAAGTCTTTACCTCCACCTCATTCTCTAGTTTTATTTCATATTATTCTCCTTCTTAGTTTCTACCTTTCAACCAAATTGGACTACTAGCTATTTCCAGAACTTAAATTCCATCTCCCACATCTGTGCATTTCTACATGAAATGCTCATGGGTGTAATGTAATCCTTCTGCATTTTCTGCCTCTCAGAATATTGCTTTTCCTTCAAGATTCTTCTCAAGTGGCACTTCTTCCATGAAGCCTTCCTTGATCTCCCCCACCCCACCCCCCACCAAGTCATTATCTCATATTTATTCATATATGTATATTTTGTATTCTCTCAGTAGAATATAAGCTCCCTGAGGCCAGGGATGGTTTCACTTTTTTCTTCTTTTTCCCTCCACCCCCACCCCCTCCATTGCCTTACACTGTACCTGGTAATACACAAATGTGGCAGTATAGGAAAGATCACTGATTTTGCCAGCGCAAAGAATTCCCAGAGTAGAACTGTCTCCATTGACACAGATTAACAACCTGTCTATGTTTATCTACTAAATCCTACGGAGTTACCTAAACCATGGAGAGGTTAAGTGTTATTCAAGGTCACATGACTAATCTCTTACAAAGTTAGTATATGTTTTATACATAGTAAACACAAGTAACATTTGTTCAATTGTTTAATTTAATTAGTCTGAAAATAGAAGAGGGATGCATAAAAGTAATGGGGACTGATACATGCACAGAACACTTCTGATGGCATCTCCCCATGAAGACACTGGGGAGCCTGCTACTGGAGAGTCATAATGATGTGCAATGGAAGTGCCTTCGAGAGACTGGTGCATTCACAGACATTCTGGTATTGGTTCTGGTCTGCTAACTGTGTGGCTAGTAAAAGTTGGCAAACTATGGGCAGACCTAAGAATAGCTTTTACATTTTTAAAGTTTAATTGTATTGTAACCCCAGTCTCAAAGCCCATTGGTCCTCCTGATGCCAGGGCCAGTGCTCTATCCCCTGCTCCATCTAACTGTCCCTAACAAGTATTTGTGCCAGGCCTGGAGTCAGGAAGACTCATCTTCCTGTGTTCAAATCCAGCCTCAGATACTTACTAGCTGTGTGACCCTGGGAAAGTCACTTAACCCTATTTGTCTTGGTTTCCTCATCTACAAAATGATCTAGAGAAGGAAATGAAAAACCACTCCATCACTTTTGCTAAGAAAACCCCAAATGGGGTCATGAAGAGTCAGACAGGACTGAAAATGACTGAACAACCACATATCTACTATATGTAAAGATTCTTTTCTAGGTACTGTGAGACATACAAGGAAGTTAAATAGATGACCATTGCTTTAATAAATTGTGCCTACGATCATAGAAATTTTCTCTTCACAACATGCACACACACACACATATGTACACACATACTATTCTAGGCAATTCAGCTTTGACCTAACCATGTTAAGGACACTAGGGTTTCTTGTCTTGGATAAATGCTGTAATCAGGAGATAGCAATTGTACCTTCATTTAAAAAGAAAAAAAAAGATGAAGAATCTTTTCATAAACTGTCCCCCCTCGCACTTAAAACTGCCCTTATTCCCCAAGGGCCAATAAAGTAAAGCACCCTGAGGGAGAGATAGGAGACAGCACGTGTCCAGCAAATCAAACCAACACCATGTCCTTGTCTGCCACTTTCCTTCAGACCTCAATAGAGATAGTTCAGGACCATAAACCTCCAAACCTTAGGAATAACAATATTCCAGCCCATGGGGAAGCAATCACCGTGGAGATACAGCCTAGAAACTGCTTTTGTGAATTTTTCAGCCAGTGCTACAGAAAACCCAGAAAAGAATGTTTTTGTCACCAAAGTCCTTGGCATTTGAAATAGTTCAGCATCAAAGAATGATATAATTTTATCAGTGGAATGACATTAAAGATGAGGCATTACCATAATCCACTTAGCTGTTGCACCATGGGACCTTTCTATTTGACTTTGAGATGAAACCTCCTTTATGTGTTGTCTCTCCTATTAAAATATGGGCTCCTTGAGAGCAGGGACTATCTTTGATTTTTCTTTTCATATTCCCAGCACTAAGCACAGTGTTTTGCACACAGCAATGATAAAGAGTAAGCACTTTCTCATTCATTCATTCGTATAAAAAAATGATAGCACCTCCCCATTGTAACGAGGACTTTAATGGAGCTAAGATCTCCCTAGTGAGGGCCCTCTCTACCTTGAGGAAGATTGCAACCCTTCCTCATCTTCTCATGCTGTGCCCTTTCTTGTCCATGTCTTTCAATAAACCTTCCATCATGGATACACTCAATGTGATACAGACCTTATTTATATTCTTTTACTATCTCAGAGCTATCCATATGCTACTGGAGCTATCCACCCAATAAAGCCTGCATTGTCACTAAATAATTGGCTTACCTCCTTTTCTAGTCATCAGGGCCTTCGATGAAATATTTTATACCACTTCTCACACAAAAAGTCATAATTGATAATATGCTGTAGCCCATTTATATCCACCTTACATCTTTTCGTTACTCTTTGGAGTATTTTTTTAATGCTGAGTCTTTCAAAATGATGGTGTTTTATGACTACCTGTACACATTAAGACAGTATGGCACAGAGAAAGAGAGTTGTGACTCTGGACCAGAGAACCTGGGTGTCTATCCCATCTCTGATACTATCTGTGTGATCTTCAAGAAGTCACTTGACCTCATTGGGTCTCAGTTTCCTCATGTGTAAAATGACAGGGTTGGACTAGATAGCATCTTAGATCTCTTCCAAGACTAGATATTGAATCCTTCAAAGGTATACCAATTAACTGGGAAAAAGCAAAGTAATTAAATGTATTGATATACAATAAACCCTACAACTTTTTTCCATCCTGAAAAAAAAAAACTAATGTGTAATATCAGTGCTCCGCAATATAATTTATTTTGCATGATTTGGTTTTGAAATTATAGGATTTTGACATATTCTGTAATCCTTCATCACTGAAAACACACGTCACATGGGATATTAAGCTAATCTTTGATAAGGAGTCCATTTGTTCACATCTAGCCTTGATCATATCCCAAAGGTTTTCAATGAGGTTTAAATCAGGTTGAGCTCTTGGGCCATAAAAACATATTTCTGTCTATCTCTTAGACAAATTTCTTAACCTTTAGGGATATATAGCATGGTTCATGGTCCTATCTTAATATTCTATCTGTAATTCTGGAACATTTTGGCTTCTGAGTATATCAATATATTTATCAGACCTTATCATTCTCTCAATGAAAACAAGACATCTATGCCAAATGAAAACTTTAAATAAAAAGAAAACTTTTTTAGGGGTGGATATTTTATAGTCTGATAAAGATACTCAGATCTTACAGGCTTCATTAAACTTTTTCTAACAAGAGTTTTGGTATAGCCCTGAATAAAAAAGTGACTTTCATCAGTAATAATTACCTTCTTCCAATCCTCAGTACTCTGTTATTTATATTAACCATACCAATGGCAGCCATCTTTTGCTTCATAGCAGCAGTTAATAGTTTTGAGTTTTTGTTTGCATGCTTGTTTGTTTTTGCTGGTCTTCTCTTTGTTCTCACAACTTCAAGAAGACTGTGGCTGCAATCTAGCGGAATCAGTAACATTACCGACAGCTGTCAGGTCTCTTTGAAGGTCTTTGTTTGCTTTCTGAGGACTAATTAGGTTGTTTTTCACTAATAATTTGTCAGTTCACAACATTTCTTTTTTCATTTTCAACCACACTTCCCTTTGCATGTTGGAGAGAAATCCCATTTCATTGTGGGCTCGCTGATCCCTGAAACCCTTGACTTCCCCACATCAATGGCCACAAGCAGTTGTTGAAGTGTTTTCTTTAAATGCTACAAATCTTAAATGTTTCCATGCCATAATATCCATTCTTTAAGACCATAGAGTTAAAAGCACAACAAAAGAGAGCAATGAAACGTGCATAAAATGAAATTCAGCACTCAACTGATAGAACATTAAAGGTGGGTTTCCTATCATTGAGATCAGACAATTCTGAGTCAGTCTTATGTTAGTAGAAGCACACACACACACACAAACTATATCATAAAATAGAGCCATTTCAAAATTATTGCTTCTACCTAATAGTTTGACACCACTGCATAATATAATAGCACCAAGAAAATATTGGTGTAACTGATAGGAACTTTTTTTTAACAATTTAGCATCATTGAAAGTACCATACAGTTCACCAAATGTGATCTAGCTTAATCCCCTTTTAGTACTCAACTCAGGACCCAATTCCTTGTTACTAACTCTATGGGTTGCCCATTGAGCTTCCTTTCATAGTCTGGAAAATATTCACTTTTCCATGCAATTTTTTTAGTATTGATAGTGAAACTAATTTCTTTCAAATAATTATAAATATGACCGAATAAGACATAATGTTCTGTACATATAAAGACCTGTCTGGTCCCATCAGTTTGTGCATCTACTTCTTTTTTTTTCAGACATATTTTTTATTTAATATATTTCATTTTCAGCATTGGTTTTCACAGGAGTTTGAATTACAAATTTTCTCCCCACTTCTACCCTCCCCCTCACTCCAAGATGGTGTATATTCTGGTTGCCCTGTTCCCCAGTCAGCCCTCCCTTCCATCACCCCACTCCCCTCCCATTCCCTTTTCCCTTCTTTTCTTGTAGGGCAAGATAAATTTCTATGCCCCATTGCCTGTGTATCTTATTTTCTAGTTGCATGCAAAAACTTTTTTTGTTTTTGTTTTTGAACATCTATTTTTTAGAACTTTGAGCTCCAAATTCTCTCCCCTCTTCCCTTCTGACCCACCCTCCCTAGGAAGGCAAGCAATTCAACATTGGCCACATGTGTATCATTATGTATAACCCTTCCACAATACTCATGTTGTGAAAGACTAACTATATTTTGCTTCTTCCTAACCTATCTCCCTTTATTGAATTTTCTCCCTTGACCCTGTCCCCTTTTGAAAGTGCTTGTTTTTGATTACCTCCACCCCAATCTGCCCTCCCTTCTATCATCCCCGTTTTTTTTTTATCTTCTTGCTCCTTCTTTGCTGTGGGGTAAGATACCCAATAGAGTATGTATGGTATTCCCTCCTCAGGTCAGATCTGATGAGAGCAAGATTCACTCATTCCCCCTCACCTGCCTTCTCTTCTCTTCCTACAGAACTACTTTTTCTTGCCACTTTTATGTGAGATAATTTACTCCATTCTATCTCTCCCCATCTCCCTTTCTCAATATATTCCTCTCTCGTCCCTTATTCATCTTCAACTCACCCTGTGCCCGCTCTCTCTCTCTCTCTCTCTGTCTCTCTCTCTCTTTTTCTCTCTCTCTCTGTATATATATATATATATATACACACATACATATATACATACATACACACTCACATATACATATATACATAAACATGTATATATATACAAACATATATGTGCATCTACTTCTAATTCAGCAGCTAGTTCATATATATATATATATCATGAGTCTTGTATGGCTAGTCTCATAGAAGTACACTGAGAGCAAACAGCCTCCACAGAGCTAAAAGCAGAGGTAAGAGGATGCCAGGTGTTTTGCAGTACAGAGAGACCACACAACCATTCCCTCCCCTTCCGTTGTGCTACTCTATTGCCTTTGTCCAGTTTAACAGAGATGCCAGTGCACATCTCCTGGCATAATGATCACAACTACTTCCCTTTACCTCTGGGGTTACATTGACTTCCTGCTGTGCTATCGGTGCTGAGCAACAGTAAGAATGAAAATGGGTCCACATAGTTCTACTGAGTGCTGGGTCCTTATTTGTAAGACAGCCAGCCAGGATTAAGGGCACAACCAGTTCTTTTGCAATAGAATTGTACTCTATATGATATTACCTAGACCATATAGGAACAAACCCAGGAACTTTGACTTCTTCTAGACTACATTCTCACTATATAATCTCAATGTGCGAAGTCAGTGCCTTATTGTGTGTTTTATTTGCTAGTCTGGTATTTCATTACCAATGTAATTATATCATTTGAATTCTTTCTTATATTTCCTAGTCTATTGCTTTATTCATTGTTGTTGTTCAATTATATGGAGCTCTTCATGACTCCATGGACCATACTGTCTATGGGGTTTTCTTGATAAAGATATGGGAGTGATTTGCCACTTCCTTCTCTAGTAGATTAAGGCAAATAGAGGTTAAGCGACTTGACAAGAGTCACACAGCTAGTAAGTGTCTGAGGTCACATTTGAACTCAAGTCTTCCTGACTCCAGGCCCAGCCTTCTATCCACTGAGCCACCTAGCTTCATCCAAAGGAAGCACTAAACAAATTTGGAATGAATGGCAAATTAATGAAATATGATTATGATGATAAATTATTCCTCAAGACTACTGATTACCCGATTCTCTAAAATGCAACCTATGGGCTTTTGCTTTGCACAAGACCAAATTTCTGACTTAAAGCTAAGTTTGTGTTTCAACTTCCATGAAATTCTGATCTATTTTCTAGCTACAAAGTGTTCACAGCTTTCAATCCTTAAGTGAGAGAGATGAGATGAGTCATTTTAACATTTATTTTTCCTTGACACATTTTTTAAAATCTAGTTGTTAGAGACACACATTTAGAAATTGCCTCTCTCATTATAAAGTGTTACCAAGATTGCTCAGTTCTTCCAGCCTTCTTCATGAATTTCTCCAGAATTACTCTTATAAACCTTGGGACATTTCAGACTTTGGCAATAGAGGATTTTAATAGATTATACCCAATAATTCTTCATCTCCCTCTCTTTCCCTCTCCCATCCTCCCTTCTCTCTGCTTCTCCCTTCCCTCCCCTTTCTCCTCCCTCTCTCCTTTTTCCTTTCCTCTCTTCCCCCTTTTAATCCCTCTCTCTCCTACTCCCCATCTCATTCTCACACACAAAAGATTTTCCTTCAAAAACAAAATGAGAACATAGAGGAACTAAAGTGTCCTTTAGAGAAATTTTAGCTCTAATTGGTTGGCATACATACACTAATCTGCACAGGGAATTTTAGCTTTCATACAAAATCCTAACTGGGCATTCATAATCAAACATGCATATAGAAAGGTGATGACATGGGATTATGGCTCTCCAGGGGTCCCAATGGGCATTTCATGAACGAGGCACAGGGAGGACTTTAGCCACAAGGGAAAAGAAGCCTATGGGAGTGGAACTGGAAGTGGAGTGAAGATTTAACAGCCTTGATAGGGACCTCTGAGGTATCTCCAGCTCCCAAGAACCATCTCCAGCCAAAAACAAAACAAAAACCTCTTCTACAATTTTATTGCTTTCCCTTGACTTTCAGGCTGACCAAGGGAGGGAACACTCTTTGAAGGAGTCAAGATGACCTTCTTTTCCCTGCCTGCTTCCAACTCGGCATTCAGCTCCTGCTCAAACAAAGCTCCCAATGTTATGTAATGTTAGCATGGCATTCATTGAGGGAGAGGGGAAGGCAAAGACTCCATTCTTTCTCCTTATTGCTTCACCACTGGATTTCTTTTCAGTTCCAAATACTTTCCCTTCCCTGTTATCTTTCTTGTTCCTCTGCACCTCTTTCTTAAGGATCTGGGGGTCCATTTCCATTTTCTGTCTGCAATTCAAGTTTCCCTGGGTCAGCTTTTAGTACATTAGTTATTTTGAGAGGCAGTGCTGCCCTACCTAAGAGAAGCCTAGGGAGAACCAGAGAAAGCCTACCCAATCTCAGGGATAGTCATTTCTTCAGATGAATTACAGAGCTGAATCTCCTCATCCTGAAACCTTTGCCCTGGTGATATCTGCCCCCATGGAGATGGCAAAGCAGCTGGAATGCACCAAGATGTCAGCTAGTTCATTCACAGCTACAATAAATAACTGGATGCCTGAGGAGCAATCTGCCAACAAGAAAATGAAGGAAATTTGGGGGGAAGAGGAAAAAAGCAGCCATGTGTCAATGCAATAGCATTCTTGGTTTTGTGTCTCCCTCTTACTCCCCTACTTAGACGTTGCTAAATGGAATTGAGTGAGCAAGTAAATAGAGAACTAGGGTTGAGACATTACACATATAACTACATGTTCTGGTGGGCTATAAAGTGTCTCTACCTCTAAGAGTTTCTCTGAGATTTAGCTTATTAGCCAAGGCCATAATTTCTACCTTTTAACATCTCTCACACATGTCTCCTTCTTTCCTCTGACACTGCTAGCACCCTGGTGCAGGCCTTCACCACCTTAGACTATTACCAGCATTCCTGGTTGGATAGTCTCTCCCCAGTTCCAGTCAATCTTTCACTCAGCCATCAAATTGATCTCACTTAAGCACAAGTCTGACCTTGTCACGCACACTTCCTCCTCCCCCCACCCCAGCCCCATTCAATAAACTCCAGTGGCCTCTATTACCTCCAGGATCAAATATAAAATCCTCTGCTTGACTTTTAAAGCCCTTCATAACCTGGTCCCTTCCTACCTTTTCCAGTCTTCTTATGCCTTACTCCTCCCAACGTACCCTTTTTTATCCAGTGGCACTGGACTTCTTGTTGTTCCTCCCACAACATACTCGATCTCCCAGTTCCGAGCATTTTGGTTGGCTATCCCACATGCATAGAATTCTCTCCCTCCTCATCTCTGCCTCCTAGCTTCCTCCCACTCTGAGTTAAAGTCCCATATTCCGGGAGATGCCTCTCTCCCAGTCCTCCTCACTTTTAGCACCTTCCCTCTGAGCTTATCTCTGATTTGTCCTGTCTTATTTGTACATAGTTATTTGGACCTTGTGTCCCCTGTTAGATTGTTAATGCCTTCAGAGCAGGGACCATCTTTTGCCTTTCTTTGTACCCCCAGCACTTAGCAGGCTGACTGGTACATAGTTGACATTTAATAAATGCTTGTTGGCTGACTGATAATTTAATCACTGAGTTTCTCCTTCACTTCTAGTCCATCTAATCATTTACAGGATCATAGACCTAGAGACAGAGGGCACTTCTGGGGCCTTTTAATTCAAACCCCTTCTATTATAGATGAGTAAATGGCACCTCAGGGTGGTTAAGTAACTAACTCAAAGTCACACAGCTCATAAGTGTCAGAGGCAGGATTTTGACCCACTGTCTCTGTAGGATCTCACATTTAGATAGTACAATAAAGGTTCCAACCTGATAGGGAAATTAGGATGAGCATCATTATATGACATTTTACATATTAATTCAGAAAGGTTAGGCAACATACCTGAGGTCATGCAGCTATTAAATTTCAGAGCTAGGATAAGAATCCAGACCTCCTGATTCCAAGTTCAGAACCTCCATTAAAGTCCTCATTTTAAAGTCTGAAGTTATGTCTGTTTGCCAAGTATAGAATCAGAAGACTTGAAAACTGGGTGAGACCAATTCTATTTACAATACTGCCACAGTTTGAGGACCCAGAAAGAAGGGCCCTGCCATTTGGCAGGATCTTACCACCTTGAGGAGCTCAAAAAGAATGTGCATGAAACCATCTTTCAATCATATCTGATTTGAATAAGCCCTCAGATTGGATACTCCCTGGGTTTAATGGGCTGTAGCATCAGTTCTATAAGTCAGAGACAAATACAAAGAAAGAAAGAAGGAAAAAAGAGAGAGAAAGAGAGAGGAAGGAAGGAAGAAAGGAAGGAAGGAAGGAGGGAGGGAGAGTTAGAGAGAGAGAAAAAGAAGAAAGGAAAGAAGGAAGGAAGAAAGGAAGAAGGAAAGAAAGATGGAAGGATAGAAAGAAGGAAAGAAAGAGAGAGAGAAAGAAAGAAAGAAAGAAAGAAAGAAAGAAAGAAAGAAAGAAAGAAAGAAAGAAAGAAAGAAAGAAAAAGAAAGAAAGTAGGAAGGGAGGGAAGAAGGGAGGGAGGGAGGAAGGAAGGAAGGAAACATTCACAGCTTCTCCATACTGAATCAATTACACTTTTCTGTCTGGGAGAAAACTGGGGGAACAAAAATTTTTCATTCAGTCTTTTTTTTTGCAACAAAATACATTTCGTTTGTGAATAATAAAAGTTTAAACCCATCCTGCAACTGGGAAAACACTCAGGCCCTTGTATTTCTGTTGGGTTTTGTTATTGTTACTTTATGGGAAAGATCTGTGTTCTTGTCAACATAGGGAACTCCTGGAGTAGGAACTTCTTCCATCCAAACAAATAGTAAAACAGTCTTATTGCTTGGGAGATAAATCCTAGGGAAATACCTGTAAGACATTGGGGTTAAGTGACTTATCTAGCTAGCGCCAGAAGTACAATTTGAACTGGGGTCTTCTTGTCTCCAAAGTTAAACCTTTATCCACCACGCTTCCTCTCACAATAAAAGTTAGTATATCATAAATGCATAAAAAAGTATTACAGATTTGGGAAGGAATACATCTATGAGTCAAGAATTTATTGAGTGCCAAGCACTACGCTAGGAGCTAATGATACAAATGCAAAAGTAAAACACCTTCTGCCCTCAGGAATATTGCATTCTGTTGAGGGAAATAACATGCACATTTATAGGTACTAACTAGACATACACATAAAATATGTTCAACGGGGAGGGGAAAGCAACAGTTACCAACTGGGTCGGGAAAGGTCCCCTGTAGTAGGTAGAACTTGAGTTGAATCTTGAAAGAATCCAGGAATTCCAAGAATTTCAGGTATGGGGGAAAGCCAGTGCAAAGACAGGGAGGCAGGAAATGGAGGGCCACATGTGAGGAACAGCAAGTAGTCTAATATGGCTGGATGTAGAGTATGGAGGGGAATAATGTGCAAAATGGATGGAAAGATAGGAAGAGGCCAAGTTGTAAATAACTTTAAATGCCAGAGAAAGGAGTTTTTATTTAATGCTAGAAGTAATAGGGAGCCAGGAGTTTGCTTAGGAAAGTGGCATGACCAGACCTAAGCTTTAGGAAATTCACTTTGTCAGTTGCTTGAAGGATAAGCTGGAGTAGGGAGAGACTTGAAGCAAGGTCTCCAACAAGAAGGTTGTTGCAAGAGTACAGATGAGCTGTGATCAGGGTCTGAACTAAGGCAATAATTGTGTAAATGGGAAGAGATGTTGGGAAGACAGATCTGAGATGTGGTAACTGGATATGTTGGGTGGGAAAGACTTCTCTTTAGAAGAACAAAACATGGAAAACATGGAAGAAAGAAGAGGATTTCAATAGAGAAACAAGAGGATGCTGTTTTAGGCATGGAAAAAGACATAGAATCAGGAAAAGGCAGGATGAGACTGAGAAGTGATGAGCAGTCCAGTTTGCCCAGAACATAGTGTTCATGACAAGGAATAGTAGGGTGGAAGCAGAAAAAAACAGAGCTAGACCATGGAAGATCTGAATGCTGGAGTTGAGAGTTTGTATTTTATTCTGAAAGCAATTGGGAGCCATTGAAGGATTTTTAATCAAGGAAATGAAAGGTTCCAACTTGTACATTAATGATATTCCTCTGGCAACAAGGGAAAGGATGAACTGGAGAGGGAAGAGACTCAAGGCAGGGAGACAAATTAATGAGGAGGAGGACAAGGAAGAGGAGGAGAGGGAGGAGGATGGCTAGAATTCATATAGTGCTCTAAGATGTGCAAAGCCTTTTGCAAATATTATCTCATGTTATCCTCACAATAACTCTGCGAGGTAGGTGCTATCATTATCTCTACATTTATGGAAACTGAGGCAGGTTAGGTGACATACCCAGGGTCACACAGTTAATAAGTGAGTAAGGTACAATTTGAGCTCCGTTCTCCCTGCCTCCCAAGTCCAGTGTATTATCTACTGAACTGCTTCATTTCCTCTGTATAAAGCTCTATGTAAAGCTAATATAAGCTTTCTACCTGTGTGACCTTAGGCAAGTCACCTAATCTCCATGAATCTCAGTTTCCTAATCTTTGAAAGGATGGATTTGAACTAGAGGATTTCTGAGGCTCCTTCTACCTCTAGCTCTACAATCTTGGGATCCTATATTAATGTTATCTTGTATTATTTATGGTAGTAATAGTAAGAAAAGTAGGATAAGCATTTATTAAGCACCTACCATATGCCAGGGTCACAAAGCAAATATGTATCTGAGGCAGGATTGGAACTCAGGTCTTCCTTACTCCCAATCTGGCACTCTGTTGCACTACTTAGCTGCCTCTGCCTCTTATAATAGACTAGATGAGATATAATGAAGCTCAGACATGGAATGGTATCAGTGGGAATAGGAAGGAGACATATGCAAAAAATATTGCATAAATATAACTGACAGGACATGGAAACTGATGGGATGTGGAAGGAAGTATTTAAGATGACTCAGAGATTATGAACCTTGTGACTGGAAGATGGTTGGTGGTACCAATAATAGAAATAAGGAAGTTAGGAAGGGTAGGGTGGAGATGAGGTAAATTTGGGACACATTGAATATGAAGTTCCACTATGTGCTTTGCACAGTGCCTGGCACATAGTAGGTACTTACAAATGTTTATTGAAGTTAATTGAAATAGAACTATCCAGCAGATAGTTGGAAATACCAAGCTGAAGTTCAGGATTTCTTTAAATAAAAGATTTCTCTTTAAAGATTTCTTTAAACAATCATTTATTACATTCTTTTCAAAAATGTAAGGAATTGTGTTAAGTATTGGCGATAGAGAACAAAAATGGAACCCTCTGCCTTCAGGGATCTTGCGTTGTACTGATGGGATGCAGCTAGTACACAGACAAATAAAAAGCAATTTTAAAGAGAGAAAAGGCACTAACAAACAGTTGGAGGATGAAGAAAAAGGAAGGACTTCAGGGAGAATGCAGTGCCTGAGTACCACAAACTTTGCATTTGAAGAAACTACACTTATGAACCTTTCAAAACTGGTGAAATCTTCCAGAATTTATGCTCTCTTAGGTTAACCTTCAAGACACCAGGTCCAGCTCCATGCAGACTATGAGGAAGTTACCCAGAGTAGCACATGGGTGGAGGAATATCCTCATAATATAATGTGCAGATAGGAATGAGCCCCTAGAAAACTTTGTCTCTAGAGAATCTCTGTTCTAGTTGGCCACTGTTGGATACATTCTCCATGACATTGCCAAATACAGTCACCTGAGAAATGCCAACATATCTTCTGAATTTTACATCTATATATCGTCTCACATCTGATATCATCCACAAATGATCTCAAGAGAATCTGGCTTAGCTGAGTCTCACACTAAGATCTCCCACAGACTCATTTTCTCTTTAACTTCCTTTCAGTTTTGTTATTGATACAATGCTACTCATCATCTTCCATCATTTCTAATGTTTTGCAAATTATCTTGCAGTCTAAGCTGGTGATTCCCTAGACTATATCCCTCTGTTCTTGACAAGGTGATCAAGTGTTTGCCAGCTAAGGTAGTTTCTGCCTTGGTTGGCCTCATTGTTGTGGCAAATGTTTTACATGAGTTAAAACTTTTCTAAGCAATGAAAAACAGCAGGACCAACCGACGTCTTTATCTGTGTCCATTCTTCAGCCTCTTTAAATGTGTAGGTCTGGAGCTACTATAATTTCACACAACAGTCTATCATTTTTTTAATCTTTCTTCAAGTTTGGTGTATACGAACAGCCAATGCCTAAATGACTCTCAGATAGATATAGTCAACTTCATTTTTTTTTTCTGGTGTCATAACCTTGCCATGTTCAACGCTTTCCAACTGTCTTCTTAAAGAAAGAGTTCGTGACATGCAGTCAGGAGTTATGCCAAGCGGTCTACGAGCCTTGGATCTACTTCCTAATATATTTTTCAACTTCATGACATAGTCATTATGTTAACATCTCACATTGTATCAGCAATCCAAAGAATGTATACTGATTAATCCGAGAAATATAATTTTAAACTTTCTTCTACCTTTTCTGCCCATCCACCATTGTTACTACAGAAGCATAAGGGAGATGCTCAAGACCGAAGGTCGTTTTGTGCTTTTATCTCCTTGATGGGCTGCCAAAGAACTTATCATTTCATGGTCAACTTTCTGGTTGCAAGCTTTTTTGTATTTAAATAGGCTGGCCTTTTTTTTCAGCTTGGTAGAAACTTCCAAGGTTTCTGTTCTATTGGTGTAGTGTTTGAGATGGCAAGAACATCTCATTGCCATGGTGAGACCTTGGAGAGGCTTGTGCGGATTTAGCCAAAATTCAAAATAAATTTTCAAAGTACGATGCCCTAATAGATGCTGAGCTCCACAAGGACAATAATAACAACATAACAATAACTAACATTCCCATCGTGTTTATTCTGTGCTAAGTGCTTTACAATTAGTATCTCACATGATTGCCATACCAACCCTAGGAGGTAGGTACTGTTATTATGCCCATTTTCTAGACGAGGAAAATGTGACAAATGGAAGTTAAATGACTTGCTTAAGGTCACAGAGCCAGTAAGTATCTGAGGCTAGATTTGAACTCAGTTCTTCCTGACTCCAGATGCAATTCTCTATCCATGTTTTATATCAATTTTGTATCTCTAGTAGTATTGACTGTGTATTATAATGGACAGAGGGCTATACACACACATACATATATATATATGTCTATGTACGTGTATATATATATATATACACATATATATGTTATGTATTCCATTGTTTTTTCCCACCAATAGTGGGTTTATTGCAATTTCTGGAGGCCTTGTGGCAGATAGCTGAGCCAGGCTCCAGGGATGGGGTTCTTCCCTGTGACAGACAGCTGATAGGGGTCTTCAGGGATGGGGGCCCTTCCATGTGACAGATAGCTGCTCAAGGTGTTCAGAGATGGGGGGCTCTTTTCCTCGGGCTTCTCCATGCCACCGATGGCTGAGTGGGCCTTAAGGGATGAGGGCTCACTTCTGCAGGGGCACATAGTTGAGAAGCTTCTCTATCAGGTCTATGTGGGCCAGCAGCATACGATGGCAGCAGTAGAGCTTCAGGCCCAGGACATCCAGGACATCGCAGCCCCAGGTGGACCTCCCACTTGTTGCCCATAATCTTGCCATATGTGAAGCAGTGCACCGAGATGACCATGGCAAGGGCAAGGAGGCAGTGGCACCAGCAAAAGGCACACGCTTGGACATTTTTCCTTTTTTACCCCTGCTCCAGCAGCCTCCATTGTTTCTCTGTAGTCAACATAACCATCATTTCTTATAGAGTAGTAATATCTCATTACACGTACATACCATAATTTCTTTAACCACTCCCCAAATCCAGAGGAATTCCGTTTAGATACTTTACTGTGAGATATGAGCATGCATGCAGATCTTTTTCAAAAACAATGACCTTGCCTTTGAGGGTGGCAGAGTAATATCTGTTCACCTCAGTATTTTCCAGGTAGCATTAGAGTCATGGAGTTCCCCCTCATAATTTCCTTCATAACAAAACAATAACTAGGAAGGTATGAGAATATTTTGGCTCTCCTGGTGGGAATATCAACCCCTGTCATGACTGGCTCAGTACCCAGTACACACAGAGGCAAACTAGGGAGGTTACTCAAAGTCCCAGAACATCTAATGTTTGGTATTATAAAGATGGCATGAAAATTGCATAAACATTTTCTTTCCTGCAGAATAAACTTTTTTAAAATCTAAAACCAAAGAGACGGTGAAGATTTTTTTGAGTTTATTCATGAGAATTCAATTTCAAATGTTCATGTTTTTAGAGAAATAAATAAACCAGGTTCCTAGACACGTTCAGACATCATGAGAAAACATTCAAAAGAAAATCAGGCCCAGCTAACTTAACAAGGAAATAGCAGCGTGACTCAGTGAATACCGCACAAATCCAGACTACCAAAAGTGAGCTAGGACATCCCACACCTGGTCTGTTTTCTGAGGAAACCTGAAAGGCTAATCTATCTAAAATCTCCCCCATGGCCAAGAATCAGGATGAAATTCTGGCTATACCGCTAGAATCCATTCTTTGGGTGAATGTCTTTCTCTCATAAGGTCCAAGTTAAAATTCATAGAACTAAAAGAATAGCAAACCCATTAGTAACCCCTAATACACAGGCAGGAACAGTTTATCAGATTAGCTTTCAGAGAGCAGGGCCTCGGGGAGTCAGACCTGGGAAAAGTAAATTCTGATGAATGGAAAGGGACTTTGGTAGGGTCCAGGTTCTCTGACTTCTGACTGACATGCTCTAAGGTAGCCGGGGTCATTAACAATCCAGCCTTAGGTAGTTCAGCAAACGAGAAAACTGCTGCCATGAAACTCACAGGGAAACATTCACAGATAAAAAAGGAAAGCTACCCAAACATGACAACGACATTGCCCTGCTGCGGGAAGGTCCTACCTGATTTTACTCTCCTCCTTCCAAAGCAATTAGGCAAAAATTCGATCACCTGCACTCCCCTTAGCAGGGCAAGTCAGAGTCCCTAATCAGGAGGGATGTTTTTTTTACAACGCTATCGATCTGATCAAACAAGTGAGAAAATGATAAATTCCTCACTCTAGAGAATGCAAAAGCATTCAATGGTGGAAATCCAACTCCAGAAAGATAAGTGCAGAGGCTTAGGAGAGTCAGAGCCTAACAGAAAACTGCTTAGTGCTTTCAGCCCACCTGTTTCTCAGTCCCCATGATGCCCATACTTGACCTTAATGTTGACTCTCAGTTTCATGTTCAGTGCAGGGTCACAGCCACTGAGTCACGAAGAACAGAAAGGGAAGCGGTGCTACAGAAATGGGTGACCACAAATCCCTGGCCATTTAGGGCTTTTTTTTTGAAAATGCCTAATTCTACCTCTCGAAGCATAAAGGTCACTAAGGCAGGAGTACACAATAGTATCTTTTTCATCTATTTATTTATTTTTGCTCTCTGATTCTAGAAACACATCTTCTGAATTGGTTGCTGTTCAGTCCTATCCAACTCTCCGTGATCTCATTTGGGATTTTCTTAGCAAAGATACCAGAGTGGTTTGCCATTTCTTTCTCTAGCTCATTCTACAGATGAGGAAACTGAGGCAAACAAGGTTAAGTAACTTGCCCAAGGTCACACAGCTAGTAAGTGTTGGAGGCCAGATTTGAACTCAGGAAGATGAGTCTTCCTGACTCCAGGATCAGTATGCTATCCACTGTATCACCTAGGTGCCCATCTTCTGAGTGGGCAAACGGAAAGATTGCAAACTGGATCCAAATCCTGGCTTTGCCACTTCTACTTATGTGGTGCTGGGAAAGTTACTTCTCTTTGGGACTCAGTTTTCCCATCTGTTAAATGAGGATATTGGACCACACAGCTTCTAAGGTCTTTTCCAGCTTTAAATCTATGATCTATGAATTTGTGCCTTCCCAGCAGTGCTACCAAGATAGATAAAAAGCTTCTCTATGCTTGCTGTTCTAGAAACAAAGGAGGCAAAAGTCTCTCTAGACACAGAGGAGACAAAGGTCTCCCTTAGCCAGCTTCTCAGGATCCTGTCCTCTAACCAGCTACATACAGTATCCATTGGGAGAAGAAAATACTTTGCCTCAAGCTATTCCTTCCTGAACCCAGAAGCCATTTGCTACTCATTAAAATACATAAGAAGATTACAGAATCTAGAATGAGGATTTAAACATCCCAATGCCCTCATTTTGCAGCTGAAGAAATTGAGACCTGGTGTAGTAAAGTGATTTTTTTTTTGCCCAAGGTTAGATAAAATTCAAGTCTGGGTTCCCTGACTTTAAAACCGGCATTTTTTTTCTTAAATAATTTTTATTGTTATCTTTTGCTTTTACGTCACTTATATTTGTCAACGTCTCCCTCCTCCTCCCAGAGAGCCACCTTTTGTTTAAAGAATAAAAAGAGAGGGAAAAACAGTTTATTAAAACAAACTAAGATGTCCCCAAATTCTGACGTTGCATGCAGAGTTCCACGTTTGTAATTCCCTTTTATCTATGAAGAGATGGGGGCCAAGAACATGGCTCTCTTTCTTTATGTCATGGAACCTGGTAGAGAGCAAACCTATATAACCTGGAGGAAGAGTCCCATGAGATGCCTTCTACTTCCATTCATAGGTCAGGATTCTTTGGAAGGAAATATAGTGAGGCAGGGATCTATACCTGGATTTGTATAGAACTTCAATGCTTTCTGGCAGAGGCACGAAGATGCTCCATAAGGAAAAAAGAAAGAGAAACATTGAATTTTCCCCTATACCAGGTAAGTAAAAGGGCATATTTTTATGTTGGGGCAGGGGGGTGGGGTGAGGCCAGCCCTCTCAGCTCTACATGGGATAGAGTGGGGGAAGGGAGGCAGCTGGGATGGGGAGGCTTGGATTGATTTAACAGATGACAGGTTTTGTTATAGATTTTAAGATTGACGATGATGATGATGATGATGATGATGATGATGATGATGATGATGATGATGATTTGGGGTTTGTTTTTTGTTGTTGTTTTTAATGGATAGAATCACAATCCAAGAAATTTCAAGAGTAAGGGTTTTTTTTTCCCTCTCTCTTTTTTTCCTAAGGGATGTTGAAGCCAGGTTTAATTTTATGTCAGAAAAGAATTCCCCCCCTGAGACTTTCCTGGCTATGGTTCAGTTCGGGATAATGTTTTCCAGCCATGTTATCATGGAATCCCTGAAAAGTTTAAAGCAAGAGGCACCAGGCACAGGGAGCTTTCCCTCTGGGAGCAGCAGAGGGAGCTATTAGGAAAAAGAAAAAAAGCAGAGTTCCCTGGAATGGGGAAGGTCTTCTGAAAAGCAACACACATTGTCTTCATATTTTAAGGGCCAGCATGCTGTTAGCAATGTAAAATGTGCACAAACTCTGGCAGTGTTTCTCCATTTGAGCTGGCACTCAATGTGCACCAGTAAAAAGATTTCTGGAGTCAGAAAGCCTGGATTTGAATTATGGTTTTTAAGGCTTAGTGTCTGAATGACCTTGGGCAAGTTGCAATTTCTCTGAAACTCAGTTTCCTCACCAATGAAATAAGGAGGTTGAGCTAGATGTTCTTCAGGGTCTCTTCCACCTCTAAATCCTGTGCTATGCCTTCTAATAACACTTCTGTTGTTCAGTAGTTTTCAGACTTGTCTGACTGTCTATGACCCCATTTGGGGTTGACTTGGCAGAGATACTGGAGTGGTTTGCCATTTTCTTCTCCAGCTCATTTACTGATGAGGAAACTTGAGGCAAACAGGGTTAAGTGACTTGCCCAGACTCACACAGCTAGAAAGTACCTGAATCTGGATTTGAACTCAAGTCTTCCTGACTCCAGGCTCAGTGCTTTATCCACTGTTCCACATAGCTGGTGAAGATATTCCCTGCCTAGGAATAAGAATATTAATAATACTAGCTGACCTCTAAACAGCCCTTTACGGTTTGCCACATTATCTTATCTGAGCTTCACCATTAGGAAAATTAATGGTTATGATTATCCCTGTTTTTTAAGAAGATTGGGAAGTTTCAAAGGTAAGATTTGAACCCAGTTTTCCTGACTTCAACTCTAGTGTAAATAATATCCATTATATCATGGGTGGCTCAGTGGATAGAGAACTGGGTCTGGAGTCAGGAAGACCTGAGTTCGAATTCAGCCTCAGGTGCTTCTTAGCTGTGTGACCCTGGGCAAGTCACTTGACTTCTGTTTGCCTCAGTTCCCTTAACTGGAGATAATAACATCAGCTACCTATTAGAGTTGTGAGAATCCAATGAGATATATTTGTAAAAACACAGTATATAGTAGGAGCTACATAGTAGCACATAGTAGGAGCTTTCCACAACTCCTTTCTGTAGAAATAAGCCACGTCCTCTAAAACTTAACCACAACATCTATGGAAAGCCCTGCAACAGTTTGCAAGCAGTCTGACAAACTAGAATGAAGTTTTAGTTTTCCTTCAAGCTCCTCACCTCCACCAAAAGGTCATGGCTCCAGACAAATCACAAGATCATAGATTTGGAACTAAAAAAGAGCTTGTAGGCCATCCAGTCCAAATTTTTCATTTAGTGGATTTGGAAACCGAGGCACAGAAACATGAAGTGCTTTCTCAAAGTCACATAAGTACTAAGTAGTTGAGGCAGGATTTGAACCCAAGTCCTGACTCCAAATCCAATGCTCCCTCCACCACGCAATTCTGTCCCTCAATGTTTTCACTGTGCCTAAAACATAGCGTCAAAGGCCAAAGTAACAACCTCAGTTCCTCAGTGAGGTTATATCCCTGTGACACACCGACTGGTTCAAATGGAACATGTGTTTTTGACTCCAGCCCTCCTCACCCTGCAGAGATTCAAGAAATTTAACAGAAATTGTGGAGGAAATATTCAAAGCTCCTCAGAGGAAAAGCAATATATAAATTTGAAGTTCAAATATAAAATAATGATATAATTACCACTTATATGGGGTTTTCAGGCAGGTAGACACTTGGTGCAGTGGATAGAGTGCCAGGCCTGGAGTAAGGAAGACCTGAGTTCAAATCCAGCTTCAGCTTATTAGCTGCAAGACCCTCGCAAGTCACTTAACCCTGTTTGCCTCTATTTCCTCATCTGTAAAAAAAAGCTGGAGAAGAAAATGGCAAAACACTCCAGTGTCTTTGCCAAGAAAACCCCAAACGGGGTCACAATGAGTCAGACACAACTGAACAACAAACAACGTGGTATTTTAAAATGTTGACAAAGAGCTTTACGTACAGAATCTCACTTAATCCTCACAAAAATCCAAGAAATATATTCTACATATCCCCACTTTCCAGATGAGGACACTAAGGCACACAGAGACTAGGTGGATTGCCCAGGGACATGAAAAACACAAAGTATGTGAACCCAAGTGTTCCTAATTCCAGGTTCAGAGTTCTATCCACTATTTCACTCTGCTTCTCATCCTGTATAATATGAGGTAATTGGTATCAACTGACTGATTCGGGGCCTATCTGATATTTTCTTCACTCATTCTTTGTTAATCCAACATTAATAAATGCTTACTTGATCAATTTCAGTTACAGAATTGAGTCTCCACAGAGTTTTATTATTAGTTTTCTAAATCTCTGCATTCACTGATTTTTTTACACTACATGAGAAATATCAGTCACGTCCTAACATATTTCTTTAAAACAAATGTTTTCCAAGCAAACAATAAAAAAGGAAGAGGCACCCACTTAAAGATACATGTGCTGCGTACGAAAAAAAGGAGAGCATGAGTATAGGGTTTGGAAGTGATAAGAGAGCAGTTTTTCTTTGTAGGAAAGAGGAAATAACTAAATGAGATCCAGGAAAACTAGCTAGCTGACAGTGCAGTCACATGGATGCCCAAAGGAAGTCAAGAGATTGCAAGTGTAGGGCCATAGTTCAGTGGAATGTGAAGTTGATACCCCCCTGAATACACTTTTCCTCCTATTTCTCATCAAAATAAGAGGAGCAGAAGCAAGGTGAGAAAAGTACAATATTTACCTTAAAGTTCAATCAGAGCAATCCTTGAAATAGACACTACTTGGAAATTCAGGTTGCTTCCAGGTTCTAGCATTCGATATTCTCTTCCCAGTCATTGCCTTCCAACTTAACTCTTCTACAGAAATTACAGATATAGACCTTGGTGTGTCTGACTCTTCGTGACCTCGTTTGGGGTTTTCTTGGCAAAGATACTGGAATGGTTATTCATTTCCTTCTCCAGCTCATTTTACAGATGAGAAAACTGAGGCAAAGAGTGATTTGCCCTGGACCACACAGCTAGGAAATGTCTGGAAGCCGGATTTGAACTCAGCAGGATGAGTCTGACTTCAGGCCTGATTCTCTATCCACTGCGCCACCTAGTTTCCCAAGTTACAATACCTCTAACAGATGTCTCTTCTTGGGCTATGGAAATTAGAATGTTTCCCTTCTAAGGTGAATTGAAACACTGTCCCTCCATACAGATGGCACATTCTTTAGAGAGTTGTTTTCCTCATTTATATTCATACTCTACTAAAATCAAATGAAAATTTTTCTTTTGCTTGTTACTTTTGTTCCAGCCACCTTTCCCCTGAAAAAGTCCAAGAATGTTTGAGTACTCAGAGTGCATATGGTCCCAAAAGGAGAGAAAATCTAGATTAGTATTAACCCCAACAATGCAAATAGAACCTCTTCTCCAAATTTCCAGGGAAGGCATACCATTCCTTAACTTTTAGTATGTCTGCCTGCTTCCTCATTCTTAGAGCAGGCAAAAACTGAAGTCAAGAGCAGAATCAGCTCTGAATAATCTTGAGAGATGGAAAACTTTGCTTCTGGCAATGAGGTATAGTGGAAAGAATATTGGATGTGGTATTCAGGATCTAGGTTCGAATCCTCTCTGGGAGCTACAGAAGATTCTTCTATATGGCAACCATTCAGATTTTTGGCATCAGCTATCATATTCCCTTAATCTCCTTCCTCTCTCTACTCTCTAGGCTAAATATCCCTAGTTCCTCCTTTTATGACATAGCTTCCAGGCCTTTCATCATCCTGGTCACTTAGTTCTCAGAACATTCTAGCTTGCCAATGTTCCTCTTAAAATATAGTACTCAGAATCAAATACTCAGACCCCCAGATAGGGTCTGATAAGTGTAGATTGCAATGGGATTATTCCTTCCCTTCATCTGTACACTGGACTTTTATTACTACTACCTAAGATTAAATTAGATTTTTTTTAGTTTCCATATCCTACACAGTTAAATTCAAAATTTGTTAAGCAGCTGCTATGTGCAAAGCATGTACCAGAGATGATTGAAGAGTTTGTTTCCTTTTTTAAGACAAAACAAAGACCTTAAATTTAGATTTGTCAAATTCCATTCTACTTTTCTTCAAACTGTCACTCCAGACTGTTATAAGTGACTCTTGATTCTGTTGTCTAAAATATTAAGTAACCCACCCTTGACTTTTCCATCTTTAAATTTGATAAACTCACCTCCTCTATCTTCTTCTAAATTAAGAAAAACACTGAACCAGATGGGGCATACCACTAGAGGTCTCCTTCCGTGTTAGCATCAATCTAATATTTAATGCTCTGTGGGTATCATTGTTCAATCAGCCCCAAGTCTCCTTCTTTATACAGACATTTAGCCCACAAGAATGTCTTGAAAGACTTTATCAAAGTTGTGGCTGAAATCCAGGTCTGCTCTATGTGGGGTGTTCTCCTAAACCACTAAGCTACCAACCCTTTCAGGCAATGTGATTGGTTTGTCGTGATTCATTCTTAGGAAGTCCACAATATTGGTTCCTAGTAATCACTGATTTCCTTTCTAAGTGCTCACAAGTTTTCTGCTTATCCCCAGAGCTTAGCATAGTGATTGACACATAGTAGGTGCTTAATAAATGGCTATTGGTTGAATCACATGTTCTAAAATTTTCCTGGAGATCAACATCCTCCCCATCTATAAAATGTGGAAGCTGAACTCAATGACCTCTAACATTCCTCCCAGATCCAGATTTAGGATCTTATGGTCCTATAATCAAGTTCACCAGTCTATAATGTGCATAATCCATCTACTTCTCATTTCTGGAAAACCAGAGACTCTTGACTTAAAAAAAAAACCTTCAGGAGCCTTCATTCAAAGAAATAAATTTCCAATGATGAAATTTCAGCATGTTGAAATTACAACAGGCTGGCTTGCTGCTGTGTTGCAACCCCCCTAAGTAATAAAGTTAGTAAGGCAATGTTTTAAGACAAGGAAGGGCCTTTCTAGAACCACTCAAAATATACTTGTTAAGCAGTAGCCTACTATGCCTAGTCATAAAGCCAAGGCTTCCTCCTACAAGACACCCATGACTCACTCTATCCATTCTCCAATTCACCAGTACACTCTGTACTCTTCCTCTCAGACATTTTTTTTTGTAATAGTGCACATATATGTATTTACATAAGTGCTTATCCATGTTTTGGGAGCCCAAATCTGATTACTTGCTATGAATGCCTTTATGGGTCTGCTTTTTAACGGTCAGAGGGATTGCATCTCAGCAGAAAGCCCAGACACTATTGAGGAACTGAGAGTGACATTGCTTCAGAAGTTGGCTGATAGATAAAGTTCTCAGTTATAAAGATAATCCATGCTGAAATATAATGGAAAGAGCACCAGACTGGGAATCACGAGACTTGGGTTCCAGTCTTGGCTCTCTGATAATACACGTGAACTGTGTGACCATAGGCAAGGCCATTGACAGAGTCTCATCCTCCTGGGTCAAATGGCCTCTAGAAGGAGTGTTAGACCTTCCTCATCCATTCATTACAGACTTTGACTGGTGTATGTTGTTTCAGCAAAACTTATAAACATCTTTTCATGTACAAAGCCCCTAATATACTGAAAAATACACTGTCACAATGAACTGAACGTGATTATCAGTCATCATCATCATCATCATAACAATAGACAATATTTATATAGTGCTTACTATGTGCCAAGCACTGTGCCAAATACTTTACAATGATTATCTCATTTCTTCCTCACAATAACTTTGGGAGGCAAGTGCTATTATTATCCCTATTTTACATAGGAGAAAACTGAAGAAAACAGAGGATGTGTCTTGCCCAGGGTCATACAATTAGTAGGTGTCTGAGGTCAGATTTGAACTCAGATGTTCCTGATGCCAGGCCTTGTACTATATTCACTGTTATCACCTAGCTTCCCTTAAGTCTCATGGTTCTACTCTTCAGAATAGAACATATGAAGAAAAATAAGTAAAGGAAAGAATAAAGTTGAAACATAACTATAGAAATAAACTAGATAGAAAATTCTTGGCCATGGTCCATCTAGAACCAGACTCTACAACATGGCCACATTGGGAATCATATTGTAGATCCAGTCATTCTATAGCTGGCATACTTTGTTCATCAAGCACAAGAGTGTTATTTCAGGTCTCCCCCAGTCCCCTCAGGGGCTCCCCGTCACTTCCTGTCTGTAGTACCTAGGATTGTCTGGAATCTTCCCATCATTCTCTTCTTGTCCTTTCTGTCCCTTATTTCACACCACTTATCTCTCAGGCTGATCCAGCTTCACATTGTTTAATGGGCTCAAGGAGTAGTTAGTTATTTCCACAGGAGCAATGTTCTAAGTGGGTGACTGACAAAGCGAGGTTACAGTGCAGTCTTACATCTCTCCAGTAGGGTTTGGTTATAATGTATGAATGATGCTATTATGAGACAATAATTTCAGACCGGCGGTGTGTAACTCATATTTTTTCAGCCTTTCGGGGTCAGTCACAGGAAAAATGCTCTAATAGGTGGTTTGTTCTGCTCTACTCTTCCCACTAGCCTCTGTTTCTCTCCCTCAGGTTTCTGTAGCTCTACTAACTTTCCTCTATCACAACTTACTGCCTTATACTCCCTTCTCTTACATCAGTGCTCTAACGAATTTGTATGCCCATAGCAGGAGGTTGCCTCAGGGCACTCCTCAAGGAGCTAAGAATGGGCACTTTAGTTCAGTAGGGAGGAGCAAATGTGCTCTAACTCCTTGCTGAGGACATGCATTGGTCCCTTGATCCCTGTGATGGGAGAAACTGTGCCAAATAGAACCGGACTGGAACAAAAAGAGCCACCCAACCCACAGGTTTTAAAAGAACAGACAAAAATCCCCTGCCTCTTCTCCTCCCCTGGCTTTTTGGAATGTGTTACTTGGGACTCTGAAAGTTTTCCCTGGACTTCCTGCCAGAGTGTAGGGAGAGGGAGAGGGGACTTCTCTCCCTGCTCACTCCCTGGCAGCAGCTATGGCAGCTAAGAGCACAATATAACCTCAGTCCCTGCTCCATTCCCACCTGCGCACATCTGAAGTATCAATCAGAATCCTCTGTTTGTGAATGCCCTTTAGCAAGGGGTCAGAGCACATGGGCCTGTCCCCATGGAGCCAAAGCACACATTCCCAATGCCATAGACAAATGCTCCAAGTTACCCCCCAAAAACTGTTGCTCCATTAGAATCAACAGGTCAAATTTTACATGATCTATACTTGTGATTAGCAGCTACATCCTAAAGGCTTCACTAAGGGGGACCCAAACTTTCCTTCTCCCCATCTCCCCTTTTTCCCTTCTTCCATGGGCCCACTGCTGCTGCCTTGCGCTCTGCAAATACTTTTAACATGGCTTCCCTAACACCCCAGGGCTCTATCTGTGTCTTCAAGTTCAATTGGGAACTTGGGAAACCTGTATAGTTTGTCTGAGGTCTAGGCAAGGCCTCTAGGGCCATGGGAATTTGGGGTAGTCTGTCCAAGTCACCAGGAAGTCATTTCCTGAGTCCTAAGACATATGTAATTCTCATCCTTTTTTCTTTCTTACCTTTCTTCCTTCCTTCCTTTCCTTTTTCCTTTTTTCCTTTCTTTCTTTCTTTCTTCCTTCCTTTCTTTCTTTCTTTCTTCCTTCCTTCCTTCCTTCCTTCCTTTCTTCCTTTCTTCCCTTCTTCCTTCCTTTCTTCCTTCCTTCCTTCCCTTCTTCCTTCCTTCCTTCCTTCCTTCCTTACTTCCTTCCTTCTTTCCTTCCTTCCTTCCTTTCTTCCTTTCTTCCTTCCGTTCTTCCTTCTTTCCTTTCTTTCTTTCTTTCTTTCTCTTTCTTTCTTCCTTTCTTTCTTTCTCTTAAATTCAGCCCAGTCCTGAGGTTGTTGTAGGGAGCTACCCCATGAGGAAACTCCTTCTTACCAATTTAGATTTGCAATTGTCCTCAAATTTATATTACTAAAGAGTTTCCTGGACACACTAAGAGGCTGGATCCCAGAGCCAGCCTGGGTCAGAAGCAGACCTCAAAGCCAGGCCTTGCTCACTCTGAGGCTGGCTCTCCATCTACTCTACTATACTGTCACTCTGTGCCAAATAGGACATATCTTTCCATAAATTCCCCCTAAAGTAACTACCTAATGTACTGAGAAAAATTTGCAATGTTGCTAATAATCTTAAACTGTTTCCATAACAAAGACCCATCTTTTTAATGTAAATATTCTCTTAGTGATGGAATATGACTGTCCTTCATGATCTACTGCAACCTAGGGAGAACTAAAATTCTTCATCTTCACTAAGGTATAAACAATCCATAGTTTAAAGCAGAGGTTCCCAAATTTATATGGCCTACCAACCCTTTTTCAAAAAAAAATTCTCAAAAGTCCCCCCTGAAAATCAATTTTCTTTAACTCTTTAACAGTTTTTATAAAATTTATGTCATTTCAAAAAGTATATATTTTTAAATGACATATCTTAACTTTAATAATTTATTGTAGATTTATGGGGTTTTTCCTGCATTGAAATTTTGATGATGTAGTATTGCATGGTGTAATCATATACTAGCATATAGTAAACAAGTCATTACATGCACATATTCCTGCCAATGCATGCTGGACTTCTCAACAACGTGCAACATGCTCATCTGCCAACACTTGCTTGTGAAGACCTGTTGGCAGACTTGAGGTCTGATTGGTTATAACTTGTATTTTGTGTGTTTATTTGGAAAATAATGTAATCACCATGACTTTAACTCTGTTATGCAACAGATGAAACATGCATGAATGGTTTTTCAAAATTCCCTTCTCTTCTTTCCTTATGCTTCCACTGCCCCCTTATTTTTATTCAATGTCCCTCAGTTGCACTTGGGGTTATTGCTGCCCCCCCTGGATCATTCCAGTGCCCCCCAGGGGCGCTATTGCCACTTCGGGAACCTCTGGGAAGTATCATCTCTCCTAGGACTCCCTGCACTTTCATAGGAAGTAATGCCTTTTTATCAACAAAAGCAATAAAAATTATCCCATCAACTCACATTTCATAAAGAGGTCTGCATAAATAATTTGTATTGTGGAGGACTGAAAGTTTTGATAATTAAATTTGAGCTTAATTATTCAAAATTTCAAAGAATTATTTATCACTCTCCTTAAAATCATTTCAGTGTTTAAAGAGGTTGCTGACTTTTAAAATCAGTTTATATTGCACTTACCCAAAGGAATGACATTTAGCCATATACCAGTCCACAGAAATATAGAATCACAGACCCAGAGGTGGAAGGAACCCCGGAAGCCTACCCCACCTCATTTTACAAATGAGGAAACTGAGGTTGAGAGCTATTAAATGACTTGCCCAAGGTTGCTCTGATAGTAAGTACTAGAGGCTGGATTTTATGGTTTATGGTTGTTGTAGTTTTTTTTTTTTTTTAAAAAAACTTATACACAAAAATTGTTTAGCTTCAAGGTGAAACACTTCAGATTCAGAAGGTGCTGCTCACAGCTTACACACCAACTCATTTGACCTCATTTGTACATACTGTATTAAACAATTACTATTTTTCATTTGTTGTCAGATGGAATAAACCCAATATTATTTTTTATTTTGTTGACTTTGATTTGATTATTAAGTTCATTGGGGGAAAAAGTAGATGGATTTAAGAGGGAGTGATACCTAAAAATAGCCAACTGTTTTGGTCTTTACTTTGCCCTATCCCATCCTTCTGAATGGTTTTGAACTTTACACCCCAGGAGCAATTTGTGAAACTCTGCCTTTGGTTAAAATGATGAACTTTTGATCATAGAATTTCAGATATCAAACGAGAGAGGAATTTTTCTCTGGCCCAAAGGCCTTGCAAGTCTAGTGATGGATGTGCTGTGTCTTTCCCAAGGACAAGTCTAGTTCTAAGTTCAGAGAGGTTCAGCCACAGGTTGGCCTTAAAGTGGAACTTTTCTTATTTTGGTCATAACAACTCTCAAAGACCAACTCATCTTTTATATTATAGATGCCTTGCCTGACTGATACGGCTAGGGGACATAATGGAATGGATATAGAACTTGGAGTCAGGAAGTTATGGGTTCAAATCCTACCTCAAACACTTAATAACTGGGCCAGTTACCGCTGTTTTCTCAGCTATAAGGTCTTTTCCAACTCTGTCTATGATCCAATGATCTGTGATCATAGAAGTACCTGCAATGATGACGTCCAATTCCCTGAAGTCTAGATAATTCTCTGGAGCCATTAAATCACAGCTTATTAGGTCTGCCTAACCTGCCACTCTAGTTCTCTGCCCAGGGCTTCCTTAAGCCAAACAAGCTTATGGGTCCTAAGCCACGCCTGCACAGGCTTCTCTCTCCTCCTGAGATTTTCTAGTTTCTAAAAACACAATACGCCAAAATGAGATGAGCCATGGAATCACAAACCCCATAGGAGGTGTCCAGCTTTCCAGCCTCCAAAGTGCAGCTTTGGCCAGACAGAAAAAAGGAACCCAAAATCCCTCTATGCTGGGTTCACATCCTAGTTCTGTCACAAACTAGCTAAGTGACCTTAAGCAAGACTGTGCAGAGGCCCAGTTTCGTCGTTTGCAAAATGATGTGGTGCGGAAATAATCTCCAAGGCCTCTTCAAGCTCTGACGTTCTAATATTCCATAAAACACTAAAAAACACAAACATGTAAAAACACACCATAAATAAGACTTAATACACAGAAGAGTAATGGTAGGCCATGAGGTTTGCAAATGATTCCTGAACTGCAAATGACTGAAAAAAAACCTTTTATTTCTAGCAAACATCCCCTATTAAAGAGCCTTTTTTGGTCTTTTAGACTTGACCCTCTAAAAAGGCTAGAGAATTTGTCAGGCCCAAAGGGTGATATAGAAGGAAGCTCACTGGAATGGAGGCCAGGTAAAAGAGCTCTGGTCCTGGTCTGATCTCTAGCCAGCAGTGTGATTTGGGCATGTGTCTTCCCCTCTATGGGTCTTAATTTCCTCATCTGTAAAATTAATGTTGTACCAAGTAATCTCTAGGGCAGTTAAGTGGCACAGTGAAAGAGTATCAGGTCTGGAGTCAGGATATGCATCTCCCTGAGTTCAATAATGGCCTCAGATACTAGCTAGCTGTGTGACCCTGGGCAAGTCACTTAAGCCTGTTTGCCTCATTTTCCTCATATGTAAAATAAGCCAGAGAAAGAAATGGCAAACCACTCCAATATCTTTGCCAAGAAAACTCCAAAATGGGGTCACAAAGAGTCAGACGTGACTGAAACAACTCAAGAACAACAAAAAATGATCTCTAAGTTCACTTAGAGGTCATATCTGAAAGTCTATGATTCTCACCCTTTCCTGACGCTAATCAAGTGTAAATTATTGTCAAGACTAAAGGTGGGAAACTGAAAGTCTCCAGTCTAAGCCAGAATCTATGAGTGCAGATGCAGAGAAATGAAAAATATTAACTTGACTTTTACCCCTTCACTGCCCCCAGTCTCCTCTCTCAATGGACTTAGCTCAGATTTGGGTGGCTCTCCTTGTTTCACTCCTCCTGACTTGCATTGCTAAGTAAATCCTAGGCAGGAGATTAAGTTTTTAGAAGTACAATGACTGTGAGGAGACTAAGTTGTCTTAATAGGAAGGAAGGAAGCCAGTATTTGAGCTGAGGAAGAGTTGATGTGATAACAATATGATAACAAATATGCTAGGAAAATTTTTCGAAGCAGTCATTTTTTAAAAATGACAGCAGCATCCATCCTCTATATGTATCAGGCCACGTTGTTTACTGCACAATATAGGATTGAGCTCTACCAACCTTTGCCCTCGAATATGATGAAGAGACACCCCGGAGAGTTAAACAGACAACAATCAAGGCCAAAAGACAAGACGAGTTCACACGGAAGGCAGCATTGCATTGTGGTTAGATGACTGAACTTGTAGTGAGGAAGCCCAGAGTCTGAGTCTTACCTAGCTGTGTGACACTGGACAAGTTGGTTAACCTCTCTCGATTTCAGTTTCCTCATTAGTAAAAAGTGGAAAATAACAGCTAGCCCCTATCTCACAGGGTTGTTAGGAGAATCAAATAATACGCAAAAAGTACTTTCCAAACCTTAAAGTGCTTTATGAATATCAGTTATTATTATTTTTATCATTATTATTTAGAGGTAGCTAGGTGACACAGTAGATAGAGCTCTAGGCTTGAAGTCAAGATTACCTAAGTTCAAATCCAGCCTCAAATACTCACTAGCTGTGTGACCTTAGTCACTTAGCCTCTGTTTGCCTCAGTTTCCTCAACTGCAAAATGGAGAAAATGAGAGCACTTACCTCAAAGGGTTATTGTAAGGATTGAAAGAGATAATATTTATAAAGCGCTTGGCACAGTGCCTGGCACATGGCAAGCTCTATATAAATGCTAGTTATTCTTTATTAATTGTTATTATATATCAACAAAGCTAAAAGGCATCAAAACAGGAAAAACCCCATAGGCAAAGCGGATTGATTCATTTATCAGGACTACTACATCATGCTTAAGATAAAGAGATGTTATCTATGGTCTAAGCACAGTCACTCTCTCTGCTGATATATAACACAACCTCTCCATACCCTCCTCCCTTGTTCAATTTTTGTCCATATCATTCCATAAACCCTCCACAGAAGCTCTACCCAGTTCAGTGAAGACTTCCCTATGCTTCTTTTAACTATATTGTTTTTCTAATAAAAAAAAAAACATCCTGATGACATAAAATAGCTCATTCTTTAAGTGCTGGCTGACTAGTGCACATCAGATAGAAAAGATAAATTGAATGGTATACTTTTATGGAAGTATTAGTAAGGAACTCTTGTGAGATTACCTTGATGAGGCTGGAAATGGATGATATACCCTAAATAAGGTGTGAATGTGCGCATTGGTCCATTGACTCCGCACTGAGGATAATTAATTGAGTCATGACTAGTCAAACAGCTGGACTATATTCTTGGACTTTTGCCTTTAACAAGGCAAGTAGACCAAGACCAAGATAGCGCATCTAGGAGAAAGGGTCTATTCTGAACCATGACATGGAAAAGCAAACCCAGATCTTGTGGATCTTTCACTGATGCCATGAGTTATGTGACCTGTACAGGTCCTGAGAGAGGAGATAACTCTCTAACAACCCCCAGAGGTTTCCTTTTAGAGTCAGGGGTGGTCTAGAATACCATAGCTTTCTCTAAGGAGCATGGAGGTCAATTGGAGAGAGAATGAAAGTTACTTTAACTGCTTATGGATTTAAGTACAAGTTCTGGGAAAGGTCTCCTGCAGAAGGTGACATTTAAGTTGAATTTTAGGGAAAGGCAGAGCTTCTAGGAGGTAGAGGTGAGAAGGCAGAGCATTCTAGGCATGAGGGACAACCAATGCAAAGGCATTGAGGAATGCGAACTGCAGAGGGGAAAGGAGGGCATTCTAAGAAGAGGCAAAACTGTAAGCAAAGGCCCAGAGAAGGGAACAGGAATGGCATGTTCAGGGAATTGGTGAGTTACCAATCTGGATGGAACATAGAATTTGTCTAGGACAGTACCATATTAAAGTAATAATAATGAGGTTGGAAAAGTAGGTGGTGAACAGAGAATGAAGCCCCCTCATTACACAGATTAAGACTTGGTATACGCAGGGTGAATATCTGGTTGTTGTCCTTCCTTCTCAAAGAGGATCAAAATGACATCACTATGTCAAGGTCAAGCTACAGTGTGTCTGACTGTGGCTGATCAAATCAACATGGGCTTGGAAGGCTCCACCACAGGTTGGACACAAATATTCCATATGAGCATTTGGAGTGGAAATGTTTCTAAATTTGTGTTTCTCATGATTCTTTTGAGCTGCCGCAATTCTGCTTTACTCATGGAGCATAGCACCTTCTTTGATGTAGGCATACAATGCTGAGTAGTTCTGTACCAGGGTCTCCCATGTCTCACAATTAATTCCAAAGTTCTACAGAGACACTTTGAAAGTGTCCTTGTACCAATTCTTCTGACCTCTACATGACAGCTTTCCTTGTGCGACTTCTCGATGAAATAGTCTTTTAAGCAAACATGCATTTGGCATTTGAACAACACGACCAGTCCATCTGAGATGCACTCTCTGCAGTAGAGTTTGAATGCTATTTAACTTATTCATACAATTCCGGTTCCTTCTTCTTGATAAGCAGAGAGGAAGAAGGAATTGTAAGAAAAAGTGAAATCCATAAAGAAATGGAAAACCCAATTTCAGCCATGAGCTTCATCCCACATCAAGCCTTCAAAAAGTGATTCCAAAGCAGTAACTTCCCTCCTTCTCCTAACCTCCCTCCCTTCTTTTCTCTCTTCCTTCCTTCCTCCTTTCCACCTTCCCTTCTTCCCTTTCTTCTTTCCTTCCTTCCTCCCTCTCTTCCTCCCCTCCTTCTTTCTTTCCCTCCTTCTATACTGCCCCAATCAAACCATATTTGGAGCATTCTCTCCAACTCCACATCTCAGCGAGAATCTTCTACAGAAGATTTACGGGAAAAAATGGACAAAAATCATACATGATGAGAAGTTTTGGAGGGATGGTGACAGTTAAGAAAAGACCCACCTCAAAATAAATATGGATCCACTGAAGAATCAGAGGAAATAAATAAGCTCCTGCCTTGTCTTTCAGTGCCCTAACTTTGACATATTAGATTTGTATAATGCTTTTTGCTTCTGTTACAGCAGAGTTATCATCCTGCTATTATCTTTTTGTCCCAGCACCTAGCTCAGGACCTTCACTGTATTGGGCACTTAATGAATGTTTGTGGGATTGAGTTATTGTACTTTCAGCAGCAGAGAAGACTGACACAAGGGACCAAATAATTGTGGTATTATCATTGTCTAAAAGTTAGCACCTGCTGAGACAAAGAATCTAGCAGCTCTGATGGCTTTTCCATTGTGGAGCCTGCTGCAGCCATAAACCTGATTTATTCTACCTGCCTATTTAGTTTTGCTGCAATACATAAAGACTTCCAAAATTTTAAACTATAATAAATGTGTAAGTAGAGTCTATAGTTGGAATTGACTCTATCCTTCTCCATTTTGGCATAGGCAATGAGGTCCTGTGGTCTGAGCAATTTTAAATCTTGTTTTTACTGCTGATGCCTGTGGCAGCCATCACTACATGACAAACTATACTCCATTTTCTCTATCTCTAAAAATGGTGATATTCCTCAGAATATCAGGGGAAATACTTGACATTTTCTAGGGTTCAAATCCTTTAAAGGTCATAATAGCCTTTTACTAAATGCCACAATGTTCTCTTGGGATTCGTCTTAGGTTATGTGCTCCTCCTATTTTTCTTTTGATATATCTCCTTTTAAAATCTGAGTTCATCATATTGTTCTCTTTGAAATGACCTTTTGGTCTTTCTTCTCCAACAGGTTAATTTGCTATTCATTCCTTCAGCAAATTGCTAAATAATGATTGTGATAAATATTTCACTAATCAAAGGAAAGATACAAAGTTTAGATAAAATACGATCTCTGTCCTCATGAGGCTTATAATCTAATAGGTGATTAAGATACTAATGTAGATACCAAATGTACCCAACAGTATATGATATGGTTATATTCAGAGAATTATAAAACCAAGTGCTTTGTGAAGTCTGAGGGGGAAGTTGCTACCAACTAAATCATTAAATTATTGAATTTTGTCTTCAATATTCTCCTTTATATCCCTCTTTAGCCGTATTGCTTTTTAAGGTCTCTGGCCACAGGATTAAATCTATCTTTAAAAAATGTATCACTCACTTAACCTGAACTCACAAGGTCTCTAGAGAGTGACTGATTACTACTCCATTCAGCATTCCAAGAATCAACCTAAGCGAAAGGGGTTTATAGTACTGCCAGTCATAAGCCCCCACCAGTGTGCTTCCCATTGATTATGAGCCAGATGGAAGTAACTTTAGGAAAGATAGTTACTAAACAAGGAGAGCAAGTACCATTGTAACAGAAACATCCCCTAAAATTAGGGGCATGTTATCTCCTTGCATGCACAAGCTGCCTGGGGAGCGTGGGTTCAAACTTAGAGAGCACAATTGGCCAAAGAAAAAACTATACTCCTTTTCTCTCCTTGGGGAGAATATTGGAGAAACTCATGAGGTTTCTATTATGTATAACTAAATATGGCATTCTTAGGGCCGTGCCTAAATCTGCCTTTTCTAAGAGTATCTAATTTGTATTCAGTTTATCTCAGCTCCCTGTGATCCATCAAACTGCTGATCAACAACTCCCAGTTGTTCTTGAGTAGTTTCAGTCATGTCCAATTTTCCATGACCCCATTCGGGGTTTTCTTGGCAAAGATTCTTGAGTGGTTTGCCATTTTCTTCTCCAGTTCATATTTTACAGATGAGGCACTCAGGTAAACACAGTTAAAATGACTTGCTGAGGGTCACACAGATAGTAAACATCTGAGGCTGGATTTGGATTCAGGTCCTCCTGACTCCAGGGCAGGCTTTCTATCCACTGTGCCATCTAGCTGCCAGACTGCCCCTAGAGTCGCTGCTCAGTTTTAAAGTTTACAAAATTATCTTCTGATCAATAGGTATGCAGGGGTAAGTGGGCAGAGAGAGAGAGAGAGAGACCTCTTTCTCCTTCCCTGTCCTGCACACCTACTCAGGAAAAGGTTGCTCTCTTAAGTTCTTCACTACTGAATTCAATCACCAATCCATTGACTGCTGCTGGAATGCATGCTTACAGAGTTACAAAGCGGCTCCAAGGTATATCTGATTCTTTCAGTCAGTCACAAAATATTGCCTGCACAGCATCATCTACTTGTATCCAGTGACCCAAAGTACCTATGATCTTTTCAGACTAAGGACTTATTTTCATGTAGCTGACTTTTGATTAATTGATTTAAGAAGTCTGGGTCTTCTGTGATTAAATTAATTATGCTGTTGCAGAGGGTTTATATCTTAACTATGGCAATAACAGAGGGGTGTGCTGGTAGATGGTTCAGTGGATAGAGTGTCAGGCCTCAAGTCTGAATACTCATCTTTGTGACTTCAAGTCTGGCCTTGGACACTTACTAGCTGTGTAAACTTGGCAAGTCATTTAACCATGTTTGCCTTAGTTTCCTCATCTGAAAAATGAGCTGGAGAAGTAAATGGCAAACCACTCCAGTATCTCTACCAAGAAAACCCCAAATAGGGTCATGAAGAGTAGAGCACAACTGAAATGACATGACAATAAACAACAACAGATCAAGCATCATTTCCCACAATAAACAGACAAGGAAATTGGATGTTGAATGACCTACCCAGAGTCTTGCAACTAACAGGTGACAGTATGTATGATATAGTTGAATATGATTAAGATTTCCTTCTGTGGTTCTAAGATGATGTAAACATTTCCCCAAAAGAATTTGACCACTTCCACACCAGCAACCAGTTCATTCTTCTTATTAAGGATTTAATACAGAGAATTCCTCTTTTTTGCCTCCTAAGTCTTCTGAGAAATAAAATTGTCAGCAGGACAAATCAAGAATTTATCAGACACATGGCTTTTACTGGAATTAGAGTTCCAGCTGGTGTCTGCATCACTGAATTCCCCCATCACTCAAAATCTTGCCTTTGTGCAAATTATGTGTTCTATAATGGAAAAGCATCATATTCCAAAAAAATCTATAATGTTGCCTCTAATTAGTTTTATTTGTTCCTCTGTCCTTTTACTTCCAAGGGTGGGGAACTTGAGGCCTCGAGGCCACATGTGGCCTTCTAGGTGCTCAAGTGCAGCCCTTTGACTGAATTCAAACTTCACTGAGGCCTTGAGGCCACATGTGGCCCCCTGGGTCCTCAAGTTTGGATTCAGTCAAAGGACCATACTTGAGGACCTAAAAAGCCGCATATGGCTTCAAGGCTTCAGTGAAGTTTGAATTCAGTCAAAGGGCCACACTTGAGGACCTAGAGGGTCACACGTGGCCTCGAGACCAAACATTCCTCTCCCCCTTACCCAAAGGCTCTCCACCAACATTATACCTTCATGGGCTACTCCACCACCACCCCAAACATATAGCAGGCATACTTTTTAAACAAGGTATGCCATACAATGACCAGACTGCAATCATGAGCCTAATCTTGTCAAGTTTCAGACACCTATAAGAGCATAATATTCACTTTCTCTTTTTTTTTTTTTTTTGAGAGTCACGGTCACATTATTTGCTACCCATTCTCTGCCATGATCTATAGATATCTCAGGTCTTGTTCAAGATCTTCTTCCCTTTATTTTCTCCTGCAAAATACTGGACTCTCATTCGCTGAAGTTCTTCATTCTCTATCACACCTAATGGCCTCTCCAGTCTGATTTCATTCTTTTACCCAACTATTTTTCTCCCTTTTCTTCAAACATCAGCTTAAAGTCCCTCAGTCTTCTCAGATACATTTCTTCCCTTGCAAGGAAAGCCTTTTATTCTTTCTCTTACCCTCTGTTCCTCTCTTCTTACTTCCTTCTTTCCTTCCTTCTTCCTATTCCTCAACAAATATTTCCTGAATGCCTACTATGTTCACAGCACAAGTGCCCTATATTGTTCTAGTCCTAGTTGAGGCCCTCCTTGAGATGAGAATAACTCCAGAGAATCAGCAATAAAAGAAAAGCTATCGGTCTCCAGTTGGTCTTCCTATTTTTAAAATGTGCTTTAGATCTAGCCTATGATGCCAAACATTTCAATGAAAAGGGAAAATTCAACCCATTTGCCAAATGTTTCTACAGTTTGGAAGCAGGTAAACCAAATTGTAGAAGACTGTGGCATTAGGTGGAAACTGCAAAAGCTTTGGGATAAATTTTCTTTATCCTTTTAATTGCAAGTACACAAACTGTTCATGTTGCATCAGTCTTTCTGCCCAAGGAACCTGTCTGGTTGTTGATACTGTGCCTCTCTGATACAAAGAAATCTGATGACATAAACATATCCTTTTCCCCAGTGTTCAAGTTGTGTGTGTGATTTAACCTTTAACTCCTGCTTGTTGATATAGGTGAGATGTCAAATATTTTTGCCAGAGCTGTTGGCAAGTGTTTAAATGCATTTTCATCACTCTCACACTAAGGCAAAGTGAGCAGCATTCCCTTTGACAGGTCATTGTAAGGCAGCCCACATCCCCCACCCTTTCTCTTCTCACCACTTCCTCCAGCCTGAGACAGGAAAGCTGGGACAATGAGCTGGGATCAGCCCTGTAGTCACTGTAAATCTGTAATTACTTAAAATGTCACTTCCTGTTTGGGGAAGAACAAGTCTGTATCACACATGGCATGGAAGCCAAGGTCTTGGTGCACAAACTGTGAACAAATGACTTAAGTTGGGACACAAACATTGAGGAGTCTGGTGTCAGATACCATAATCCCATTCTTAGCTCCTCTTAAGTCTCACTAGACACACAGATAAAGCCTCTTACTTCCTTTGGCTCAAACCCACAATGAAAAGCCTAGATTAACACCTTCTGCTCCCCTCATGTTCAGTAGAAACACACACACACACACACACACACACACACACACACACAAAGGCACAGGCACATATTGCAACTTCCCCGTAGGCTGAGAAAAAACCTTCAAGGGCTGATTCACAGGAGCTAGAAACCTGGCTTCAGGATGTTTTTATTGACAATTTAAGCTATGTGTCTAGGGGCTTATGGGATGTGGACATGGAGTTAGACACGGAAATGAACAGACACATGCTTAGGGATGCAGAACACCTTCTGTCACAAAATATCTCAGCACAGTGATTTATCAGAGGGCTTCATTTTGCTTGCTGGGCATGTGCCTTTTCTTCCTGACCGGCAATGCCCAGTTGCCTACTGTACTCCATCTCTCTCAAGCTGCCCACAAAATGAGAGCATAAACATGCAACGGTTGCAAAAATGGCCCCTGGAATGACTGTTTTGGATAAAACACAGCCCTGACATTAGCATTTTCACCTGCTGGAATAGAGTATGGATTTGTCTCTTGGCAGGGGATGCTACATTTAATTAAAGAAAACTATTGTTCCCAATGCCCAGGAAGTGTCTTTTTCCCCCAGGGAGAAGGGAAGAGGAGGAGAGGGGTCGCCACTGCATCACTCAAATAAGCTTGGGACTCATTCTATCACTAATGTTTCAGAAGCCCATTTCACTTTGTAGTCTAATTATAACTGTACAGTCAGAAGGGAAAAAATAAACTCCACCAGATAAACAGAGAAAGTCTAGAGCACTTTTTTTTTTCAGGAAGTCATTTTAAAGCTATTTTCTACATTTATTTTTAATTGAAGGTTGACTTAAAATGGTCACTGAAACCCTGAAGTGTATTCCTTCAGCCTGATCTCTTCTTCCTGGGGAGTTCAATATATCATTTTCTTCGAAAGTTTCAAAATAGGCTTGTCTTTATTTTAACAAGTATCTGATCCTTCGTTTCAGTATGATCCTGCCCAGCAAGCAAGTTACGCCCTGAAAGGAAGAGCTAGAAACTGGAAGTAACTTCCTTCTTTCCTGCCAGTTCTTGAGTATTATTCCTGGCACTTGATGACATTACGGCCCCAAGGACCTGAAAGAGTTAGTGCTCTTCCCAAATAGCCCCAGTCATCATCACCTGATATTTATTCAAAAGAATTCAGCATGTGGAATGTCCCTTTTATAGAGCTGATAAAATATGAACCATGCTTGTACCCATTTTTCCTGAGTTTACATCTCTAGGGACTTGAAGCTTCAAAATATAATCTGAGAAAGAGGGAGACTGGAGTGGTACAATGCAAAGATTGGATATAACAGCAATGCGGGAAATGAAATCCGTCTTGAGATTTACAATCCTTCCATTTGTAAAGAAGAGGGGGTAAGAAGAAGGATGGATGATGAAGTGAAAAAGATAAAATGAAAAAAGGAATCCAAGCCATGAATTTGACATCATCATATGAACAAGACCTAATTATGTCTGAAATTTACTAGAAGTATTTGCTTACAAGCAGATGGGAAGGGTAAAAATCTACCTTGGAAGCAAAATGCATATCACGGGAGAGATGGGGAGAGACAGAGACGGAAAGAGACAGAGAGAGCTGTATAGAAACTGAGAGAGAAAAGAGATATTTCTCCCTTCTCTCTCTGTCTCTCTGTCTCTCTCTCTGTCTCTCTCTCTCTCTGTCTCTCTCTGTCTCTCTCTGTGTCTCTCTCTCTCTGTCTCTCTCTCTCTCTCTCTCTCTCTCTCCTTCTCTTTCTCTCTCTCTCTCTTCTCCCCCCATCTCCCCTCTGTATTTCACACAGCCACAGTCCCTGAATGTAAAAGCTGCTTAGAAAGGGCACTAGATACAAATCCTCTCTTCTGAGTTCCCCTTTTACACATGAGAAGACTGATCCTCTAAGATATGAAGTGATTTGCCCAAGTTACACAAGTGATAAACAGAAGAACATGACTAGAACTCAGCTTCTTGACTCCCCATCTGGTACTCTTTCCAATATTCCTGACTTCCTTTCTCAAACGTCTAGAATGTTTTGCTTGGTCACCTCAATGACAGCTGTGTTCCTGTCTGACGCAGTCCGGTCCTCTTTGTGAGCCTTCTGTCCCTTCCCACAACTTTTAGAGTAATCTTTCTTTTATCACTTACTTTTGTTGACATCTCCCATCATTTGTCTTTGCATTTTAATTGTGATTTTATTATTATATTGGGCTAATCGTCCCCGCCCCATGCAAACACATTTCCACTTATATAATAGAAATATTTAGGAAAATTCAATATGATGTACAAATTGTTACTCTGAAAAAATGCATCTATTTCATTTATGGATTGTACTTAAAGGCAAGAGAGCGTAACCCAGCTGAAAGAGCACAGGATTTGGAGCTGAAGGACCTGAATTCAAATTCTAGCTTTAATACTTACTACATGTGTGATCTTAAACAGGTCACTTAATCTCTGGCCTTCAGTTTCCTTGTTTGTAAAAAGAGAGAGTGGACTAAACATTTTCTGAGGTCCTTTCCAGATCAATGATCCTTGATGATAGAGGTCTCAATCCCATGTGCCTGCAACATTCTAAACCAAATTAAATTGTAACTGGGAATATCTAACAAAATAAATAAACATACAATAGAAGATAGACAATGTTAACATGTGGTTTTCTAAGTCATTATGTGGCCCCAGGAATCCTCATGCATAGATTAGTGGCCCCATTTCTATTGGAGTTTGACCCCACTGCTCTTGGATACTACCAGGGTATACATAGAAGGCAATATGCTATACTGTCACATTACTAGGCACGTTATTTGATCTCTATCTCATGATTCCTAATTTGTAAAATGAAAGAGTTGAAGTAGATGTTTCATAAACTTCCTTTCAGAGCAGGATCTAAGTCCTCTTATTCACCTGGTCTTTGCTCTCATGTGTTTTCTATAAGAGCATTTCTTACTCATGGTGGATCAGCCAAAAACATTTTAAAATAGACATTTTTCTAATTATCACACAGTAGAAAGATTCATGAGCCCTAAATTTCTGTTCCTGCTGACACCTGAGTGCTGGGTGGTCTGTGCAACATATTTCTCCATTTATTTCCAGCAAAATGAGCTGGCTTATGTCCAGCTAACTGGTATTTGTTTCACATTATACCAGTGGCTCTCCTATCTTTACCCAGATACTTTTCTTTGTTCATGCTCTCGCAGCAGCATAGTGAAGATGAAGGGGGGAATGGGGAGGAAGGGAGGAGGTTGGTTTATAGCAAGCTAGATTAAAATCTCTCCCACAGAGCAGTCAAGTGCTAACATGTCTGAAACACCCTGCCCCATCAAATGAATGGCATGGTAACAAGGTGTCATTCCTGAGCGAATGGTCCCAGGTTCATTTCTGTCCATTTTTTTTAATCTACAGATTCCTGCCCACATACTTTATACCATTATATCTGGAATATGGTCAAGAAAGCTGTGAGGCAAACTTCAATGGACAAAAATGCTGTGCCTAAGAAAAAGGAAGAGTATATACCGTCCTTGAGGGCATAAAGCATGGAAATGGTCTATCTTGGGACCGAGGGAGGGGTTCTAGATCTGGTGTCAATAGACTTGGGTTCAAATCCAGGCTTTATTACTCACTAACTATATAACCTAAATAAGTCACTATACAAATCCAACATTCTGGAAGAGGCCTTTCCCAGCCTACATCTCCCACTTCTAGTGCTTTCCATCTGAAGTACACGCTTATTTATACTATGTATCAGATAGATGATAGATAGATAGATAGATATAGTTATTTTTTAATGTCTTTCCCATTAGAATGTGAGCTTGAGGGCAGGGATGGTATTTTTGCTTTGCTTTATAACTTACAGCTTAACATAGTACCTAGACACATCACAAGGACTTAATAAATGCTTGTTGACTGACAAACTGAACCTCTCTGGGCCTCAGTTTTCAAGTCTGCAAAATGAAGGGGTTGAACTGAGTAATTTCTTAGGATCCTTCCAACTGTGTCTCAGATCTTTTAATTATATTATAAAGGAACAAAATTGACTTCAGAAACAGCCCTGGGAATTCCCCATTGTTTTCTTGTTAAACAGCTGGAACCACATCCTCCACTTCACGGTTCTCCACTTCTTTTCTTTCCCTTCATAGATTCTTCTCTGCCTCTCTCTTTCATTTCCTTGTTGTTTTTGTTCCTTCCTCTATCTCCATCTTCTCTGGTTTTCTCCTGGTCCATTTCTGAGATATGTAATGGATATAGAAGACTGGTTCTGGCACCTGAAAGATGTGGATTTTAGTCCTGCATCTAATCCATGCTAGCTGTGCTAACCCAGATGAGTCACTAACCTCTCAGGGATTCAGTCAGTTCTCTGAGACTCTTTGCTACAGACAAGTCGCTGACCAGCATCAAATCCAGAGAGTTTCTCTACCTGAAAGACCCTACCCAGATGAGAGCATAGACCTGGATCATTTCTACAACAAAGAATCCTGTCATTTCTTGAAATTTCATATTCTTGACTCTCTGAGCCTCATTTCACTTGGTTGTAAAATGAAGGGATTGGACTTTATATTGTTTTTCAGTCATTTCAGTCATGTCCAACTCTTCATAACCCCATTTTAGAGTTTTCTTGGCAAAGATACTATAGTGGTTTTCCATTTCCTTCTCTAGCTCATTTGACAGATGAGAAAACTGAGGCAAATAGGGTCAAGTGACTTGCTCAGGCTCACAGAGCTAAGTGTCTGAGGCCAGATTTGAATGCCAGGCCCAGTGCTCTATCCACTGCACGCTCGACTTCATGACCTCTAATATTTCCCTCAGATCCAAGTTCATGATCCTTGTTAAATGTCGTTTTGCTAAAACAACAATATTAGTAATAATACATTTACATGACAATTTCTGTACTCTACAGTAAAGGATTTAATGGGCTTCTTGCCTAGTTGTAACACTAATATCCCTGTTAGCCAACAGATATCATACTCAACAATAATTTATAGACCAAAAAGCTTTGTAAACCCTACTTCATTATATAGAACTGTGAGCTGTTATTATTTTATTCCTAGCACTTTGCCTGATTCTATGGAAGATGCAGAAGGAAGATCTTCCCTAAGGATTACAATCTCATTAAAGAGAGAAACTAAATTGGGGTAAAAAAACAGCCCAAGAAAGGATAAATTTGTTAAAGCCATAAGCTTCCATCATCTCTAAATCTCTATTCCATAGGACCATAGAATTTCCCCATTGGATGAGACCTCAATGGTCATCTAGTCCAGTCATTATCAAGCTCAAATAGAAAAAGGGGCCCATAAACCATATATAAGGATCCCTAATGGCCACATATTGACTTAGTAAACCACAAATTAACATTATCTATATTTTATTGTATTTTTATTTACTTTGTTAAATAATTCCTCTGGTTCAGGCCACACTGGATGGTGCTGCAGGCCATATGCAGCCTTAGCGACAGTTATCTGAAACCTAAAGGGGTGATGTGATTTGGATCCTTATTATCTCTATGCTCAAACACAAACATCTTCTTTTGGTATTTAAGGCCTTTGACAACTTGCCTCCAGTTTTCCCTTCCAGCCTTATTATACTTTAATATCTGCCCTTCATAGTCTAGCCAAATTGCTCTTTTTTTGTAATTGTTCACACACCATATTCCACCTCCTGTTTCCATGTTCCATCTTATAATGAAGGTCAGTCTCACCTGTACTTCTTAGATTGTCCACTTTCTTTCAAAATTCAGATCAAGTCCCTGGCATACAGAAGATGCTTAATAAATATTTGTTGTCTGATTGATTGATCAAGATTAAATAGGCATTAAGTGGCAGAGCTGAGATTAGGAATGTAAACTTTGTGACTCCCAATGCTATGCTTTTGGCACTAAGTCACACTGTTCCCCCACCCCTTAAAATGAGGATTAATCAATAAACATTAAGTTATTATTAAGTGCCTACTATGTGCCAATGTACTGTGCCAAGCACTAAATGAGAATACCAATCAATCAGCAAGTATTTAGTAAGCTCCCACTATGCGCAAGGCACTGGGACACAGACAAAAGAGAAAATATTCCTGTCCTTGATGAATTTAGTCTATCAGAAGATAATACCAGAATTTGCTACTTCACAATTATGAAATTGAAAATGCTATGTGGATGTGAATTATTATTATGTATAACTATAAGATGAGCATTTCAAAGAAAAGTTGGAGAGACAAATTTAAGTTTAGCATAAGAAAACACTTCCTAACAATTAGAGCTGTCTAAATAGAGAATGGGCTGCCTCAGTAGGCAAGCAGTGGCTTTTCTATCACTGGAGGTCTTCAGTCCTAGACCTAGGTCACTACATATATTTTTATTATTCAGTCATTTCTGACTCTTTGTGATCCTATTTGGGGTTTTCTTGGCAAGGATACTGGCCATTTCCTTCTCCGGTTACACATATAGTGCAGGATTAATTTAATGAGCTGTCCATTCAACTACAAATTGAAAGCAAATAGAATCAGGTTAGAAATCAGTTCCTCTGACTCCAAATATAGTGTTCTTTTCCCTACATCAATAATTATATCATAATGGAAGCAATGGAAACATCCCAATTTATTCTCATGGGCATGAAACACACAAAGGATGAGTGCAGTGACATCCATATATATGCCCAGTCAATTCAGCTGCAATAAAATATTCCATTAAGAAAAACACAAATTAGATTGGTTTTGTGCCATTATGTAGACACACACACACAAAATTAGTTAATTGGTTTGTTTAATAATTCATTACAAATTTAATATTAAACATTCAATTTGATTTGTCTTGTAATCACTTACGTTTCAAGAAATATTTTCAATGCATAAAATGTCCTATTAACTTTTCAGGTGCTCTCTTTACATCTCCATCAGGATTCTTCATTTCTCCCTTCATTCCCATTCACTTTTCTTCTACTATGGTCATACCAAGGACTCTTTTCTTGCTGACTTTGCTGTTTTCACTGTGAATCATTCTACAAAGGTCTTTGGAGATCTCCACTATCCTAACTGTGTCAATTTACTATGTCAATCCTTATGTCAGTCCTAACTATATCAATTTATGTTATTGTGGTATGATTTCTTTAGCCATTTTCCTTTTACTAGGAATTTCACAAAGTTCTTGCAACTAAAAATAAGGCTACTTTAAAAAAAATTTAAGATAGCTTTTTTTTTTTTTTGCTTTTTGCTTTTGGCTGTTGTTGCTGTTTGTTTGGGTTTTTTGGTAATGCTCTTGGGATGTATTCCAAACACACAATTTATTGGGCCAACAGGGCAGCTAGGTGGCAAAGTGAATAGAGCCCTGGGCTTAGAATCAGGAAGACTCATTTTCACGAATTAAATTTGGCCTCAGACACTTGCTAGCTGTGTAACACTGAGCAAGTCACTTAACCCTTTTCCTCATCTGTAAAATGAGCTAAAGAAAGAAATGGCAAACCACTCCATTATCTTTATGAAGAAAACCCCTATACAGGGGCAGCTAGGTTGTACAGTGAGTAGAGCACTGGACTAGAGTCAGGAGGACCTGAGTTCAAATCTGGCCTCAGACACTTGACATACTTACTAGCTGTGTGACCTTGGGCAAGTCACTTAACCCCAATTGCCCTGCCTTCCCCCCTCCAAAAAACCCCCATATATGTAGAGCCTATATCGAATTGCATGCCATCTTGGGGAAGGCGGAGTAGAGAGAGAAAACTTAAAACCAAAAAGTTTGTGGAACTGAATACTGAAAACTAAACATAAATAAATTACTTTTAAAAAAAGAAAAAAGAAAAGAAAACCCCAAATTGACATCATGTAGAATTGGGAATTACTCAACAAGATTTTTTTTTATATTTGCAATCACTTGGTTTGCCCTGACATCACAAGAATGAAGGATTCTTCAGCTTGCCTCCAATAGTCTTCAAAAATAGAACTGCAATTGAGTATAAAACTAGATTGGAGTGTATGTTGGAAGTGAAGCCTTTCCCTTCAAGTTGCCCCTTTAAATACTATCCAATAACAGAAGGAATTCAAGACACAAACAGTATGCTCATCTCCCTCTAGATACCTATGCATTCCTTTAAAATGTGTCAAGCTATTCTGCATCAAATATTTCTTCATGTCACTCTCCCATACTGATCATCAACTCAATCCAGGTTAACAATCATAAAGGTGTCTACAATGTACCAGGTCCTGCGCCAAGTGGTAGAGAAACTGTCAAGTGAAAATAACCCCTTCCTCATGGAGTATATATTCTACTTTCTGTCTTTTTCCTTATATTGTCTACTTCATCACAATCCCCAGGCTGCCATCTTTTCCTCATTCTAAAAATTTTCAGGCTACATCATTGTGTTGTATTATGCCTAACATACTATGGGCACATAGAAGGTGAGAGTGCTGGTGGTGAAGGAGGGATGGGTAGAAGACTTTTAAACAACACCAAAAAGGATGGTGATTCAGTAAAGAATGGCCTTTCCATATAGAAAAAATACCAATTCATTGGTTGTAATCAAGTCAATAAGCAACTACGTTCCAGGCATTGTGCTAAGCACTAAAGGTAAAAGGAAAAGAAAAATATTCTCTGCCCTCAAGGAATTTACAGTCTAATGGAGACAAAAGACAAACAACTATGCCCAAAGAAGATACATACAGGATCAATTGAAAGTAACCTCAAAGATATGGCATTAAGATTAAGGAAGATGGGGGCAGAGATTGCAAAAAAAATAACAATAAAAGGGAGAGGGGATTTTAAATGAGTTGTGAAGGAATCCAGGGATGCGAGGGAGACAGGAATGAGGAAGGAAAGAATTCTAGGCATTGGAGACAGCCAGTGAAAATGCAGAGATGGGAGATGGACTGCCTTGTGTGATGAACATCAGGAAAGCCAACATCACTGGATTGCAGAATACGTGGGTGGAAGTAAGGTAGAAGATTGAAAAGGTCGAAAGGGGCCAGGTTATGGAGGGTCTTAAAAGACAAATGGAGGATTTTATATTTGATCCTAGTAGTGAAAGGGAGTCACTGTACTTTATTGAATTAAGGATGGGGGTGACGTGGTCTGAATTTATATTTAGGAAGATCATTTTGATAACTGAGTGGAGAATGAACTGGAGAGGAGAGAGACCTGAGGCAAGGGGACCACCCTGGAGGCCATTGCAACGGTCCAGATATGAGGTGATAACGACCTCATCAGGGCAGTGGCAGTGACAGAGATGAGAAGGAAACACACATGACAACTGTTACAAATATAAAATTGACAGGTCTTGGACACAAATTGGATAAAAATTGGGGGTAGAGCAGGGGAGAGTGAGAGAGAATAGAGTTGAGAATGGCACCTAGTTCTCAAGTCTGGGTGACTAGAAGGTTGGGGGGTTCTCTTAATAGGAATAGGGAAAGAAAATAAGTTCAGTTTTAGATATGTTATTTTAAGATGTCTGTAGGACACCGTGTTTGAGATATCTAATTGGAAATTAGAGATGCCAGTACAAGGGTTAGGAGAGGGGGTAGGATGGATAAATAGATCTGAGAATCAGCAGCAGAGAGATGATAATTGAATCCACGAGAGCTAATGAGATCATCAAGAGAATAGCATTAAAGGAGAAGAGAAGAGAGTCCCTGACAGAGAACTTGGGGGACCCCTACCTTTAATGTGTATGATCTGGAGGGACATCCAGCAAAGAAGACCGAGAAATGGTCAGAGGGAACCAGAAGAGGCCAGTGTTATAAAAACACAGAGAAAAGAGAGTGTCAAGGAAAAAGGGTGATAGACAGTGTCAGAGGCTACAGAGACATTAAGAAGGATGAGGACTGAGGAAAGGTACATTAGATTTAGCAACTGAGAGATGACTGGTAACTTTTGAAAAAATAGTTTCAGTTTGAGTGATGGGGGTCAAAAGCTAAGAGGCACAGTTAAGAAAACAGTGAGACAATGGGGTGGGGGAATGGATGGAAGGAGGAAAAGGACTTGGAACCCAAAAAATTTTTTTCAAATGAATGTCAAAAGAAAAAAAGAAATAATTAGTGATATGATTCAATAAATAAATAATGAATTCATTATTTAATTTTTTAAAAAGATAAAAAAAATTATTTTTAAAAAGAAGAGTAAGAGGAGAGAAAGTTTTGTTATATGTTATGCTATAATGTGATATGCTGTGATCTGTAGTGTATATATTATATGGTACTGTATTATGTTACATTACATCATGTCACATTATGTTATATCACATTATATAGTAGTATATTGTACTGTATATTATATTGTGTTACGGTATATTATAACATTATATCCCATATGTATTTTATATATATGCATACATATATTTTGTTTGGATATATATTGTTTCCCCAATAAAAGGCAAAATTCTGGAAGTCAGGGCCTATTTCTTTTTGTCTTTGAATCCCAGTGCCTGATACGGGCTGAATAGATGCTTGTGGGTCTCTTGTGCTATTTGGATAGGAAGGTGGGATATTGCTGGTGATGGACGGCAGGTACTCTACCTGTGCTGAAGTCCTGCTACTTGCCAAATCCGTGACTGTGGCTAAGTCACTTCACCTCTGCTTCCTCATATTTAAAGTGAGAGAGTTGATGATCTCTGGCATCCACTTCAGTTCTAAACCTATGCGCCAATGAGCCCATCCTACTCTACTGCTTCTCTACAGCATAAAGGCATCTCTGGCTGTTCAAAATCAAGGCTAAAGGAGCCCAAGCTCTGGCAGGTCCTATTCCCAGTTGGAAAGGCTTGGAGTCTGGGTCTGTCAGTGGCTTCTGTGTCTTGTCACCTGAGTATCAGCCTCACTAAAGTTCAGAAAGGCTCATCACCCAAGGGCTAACCAACAAAGGCTGAATTTTTTTGACTACAATTACTCATGAAGATTTTCTCTACCTATACATGGAGCTGTTGTGATCTGCAGTGGTACAGGAAGGTACTCACAACAGCACCATCTAGGAACATAGGATGCGGCATGGTGTCATAGATAGAGCACAGGAAGACCTGAATTCCAATCCTGCTTCAGACACCTACTAGCTGTGTGTCACTGGGCAAGTGACTTAACTTCTCAATTTCTTTTTCTGTAAAATGGGGATAATAATAGCTCATTCTCCACAGGGTTGTTGTGAGGACCAAATGAAAAAAATATGTGTAAAGCACTTTGCAAACTTAAAGTACTATATAAATGCTAATTATAAGCCAGGGCATTTAACAATACAAGAAAGACATTAATTTTTTTATCCAAAGGAATGTACCACATGGATGAACCCTCTCTGTCTGCCCCTAACCCCCTGAGAAGTTTTGAACAGCAGGTATTCTTAATTTCCTCCAAAAATGAATACTTCTGCTATACAGCTGTGAGCCTTGGAAACAGCTGCTCTGTTTCCCTAAGAGGTGGCTACATTTTGGAATAGGATGAAACAAATTCTATGTCCAAAGTGCATCACACTGAGATACCCTAGAATGAGAGGATCTGTAAATATCAAAATCAGCAAAAGGCTTTGATTTTATTATGTTTCCAAGGTAAATAAATATTATATATGTACAACACACTTCCCTGAATTCATAAATACTTTAGAACCTGGAGTGAGCTGTTCTCGCTGGAACATTTGAAGTAGAGGGAAGAGGACATCTTGGTTTTTGTAAGAACAAATTCAGTTTTGTCTCAAGGTCTCTACCTGTATGGCAAAAGAAAATATGATGTAACTCAGTAGAAAGAAAAAAAGAGTCAAGTCAGTAATTTGATACTAAGAGTAATAATAAATAAGATTTATACCGTGTTTGAAGGTTCACAAAATGTATTACATACATTCTCATTGGAGCCTCACAAGAATCCTGGGAGATGAGTGCTACAGAAATAATGATTCCCACTTTGCAGTGGAGAAAACTGAGGCCCGGAGAAGTTAAGTGAGTTGTGCAGAGTTACTCAGTTAGTATCCGAGGCAAGATTCCCATCCCAGGTCTTCCTGACTCCAAGCCCAGCATCCCATCTACTACATCGCGCTGACTCTCTTTACATAAAGCCTGGATGGATGGATTCAGTTTTTCACTTTTTAACTAGTTGTGTTGGTAACGTAGGGGCACAACCAATGGCCCGTTCCTCTCTGCCTTGCCCACTGTGACTTCAGGACTTGAGAAGTGTAAACAGATAAGTCCATGGAGTAAATCTAGAAGGAAAGAAAATCCCCCATCAATGCTATTTCTAACAAGTACAAGGGGAAAAAAAAATGAAATAAGTGGAAAAGAAAAGGGACATTTGAAAAGCATCTTTCTCTCTCTCTACTGAGCAATAAGTTTCCTAAGTTTCTGTGGCTCTGCTGATGTTCTTCAGGAAACTCAGTGATGTCATTTCCTCTCAATTGGCCAGTTACATAAAGGCTGGAAAGGGGCCAAGTCAAACAGCCCTCAAACAGATGGCTATGTGTGTAAATGCCAGAAAGTGAGAACAGCCACTTGCAGTTAAAAAAAAAAATTACCCCACACATGGTATAATGTTTATTTTACAACCTCTCTTATGGACTTAGGTGGGTCATTCTTGTCATTTTTCCAGACAGAAATCCCATAGGAAGCAATTGTAAAATGCCAAAGGGGGGAACATTTCAGTGGAGATATGAAAATAAAGTAACTTCAGCAGAAGAAAATACAGTGGCTTTGTAGATATAAACATATTCCTAAGAAGCCATCCAAAGCACTGGTATTTGGATACTGCATGAATGGGTTTGGGATACAGGGAGATCAAACCAGGCTGAAATTTCAAGGGAGGAAGGTTTTGTTGTGGAGAAACCAAATTCATCTGCAAACCTTGAAGTTTGAAATTGACTTGCTCAGACAAAGAGGCTCACTTTGCAGGTTTACTTTGAACCCATCAAAAGCCAATCTAAATTTAGCATAAGGGAGCTCTTCATTGACTGACCTATATATCTCTTAGTTCCAAGTACATATTGGTGCAATCAAGAAAAGTTTACACTTCTAAAGCTGGGAGGAATTTCAATTATGCATAATAAAACATGGCAGGGAGCTTTGGGTTTTTTCTTCTTCAGGAACTAAATTCTTGAGCCTGTCTGCTGCAACTGATAATGACAATTCATCCTCCTGGCTAATAGGCAAAATGGAAGCCAGGCGTCCTGTTGGTTAATAGGATGAGCTACTTTTAAAATGCTGCTTCAAAGGATGGTAAGTTGACTTTTTTCCCCAGAAATCCTTTCAATTAGAGTCTCCTCATGCACCAATTTTTCACAGATATGGCAGTATGCCAGTATTGGGCTATTTCTGGCCCCTCTCCCCTTTTGCCTTTTGATACAATAGAATCTGCAGGGAGAAGATAGAAACACATGGGGAACTGTTACAATTCCTTCATTCGTTTCTTTCTTCTCTATGGCAATCGTCTCATATTTTCAAGGACTCGAGTGAACCCACTTCCTCCTTCCCCACTACCAAAGGCCCCCAAATGCACAAAACCCATCAGCTCATAACCACCTTCTAATTCCTACTTATCTTGGTGAACCCAGTTACCACTCAGGAATCAAGGGTTAATTGATTCAACCTCAGATCATTTCTGAAATGGGTCGAACATATTAACTATCAATGCCCAAAATCAAATATTACTCTTTTGTACTCTTCCAGTTTCTACACAATTTGCTGAACTTTTTACTTCTTGGATCCCAGGCAGATATTCAGAACTGTGCTATTTCTCTTAAGAGTTCTGTGCCCGGTAGGTCAAGGAAGGACAATTTTAGAGACCCTGTTACCTTAAGGTAGGCTTGTGTCCTCAAATGTTTTTTATGCTTATCTTGGACCCTGCTGCCTGAACTCCACCAAACAGACTAATAAGTTCCATATGCCCATTTTTTTGAAGAACACATTTTCAAAGCAGCAAATGTTTTGACGGATTGGCTCACGGAGAGCCTGAATACTGTTATACACATCGTTTAGCATTTCACAAGGCCCCCACTGTTAAATTCTGGGAATGGGGCCAGGGTGACCTACCTAATGCGGCACTGACTTACTTTAAAAAATTGAGAATTCTTAACCATTGTGCTGGTCAGGAGCACATTCAGAATCCGAACACATCTTTACAGCCCCAGTGTTTTGAGTGTGGGGGACAACAAAACTGGACAGGCCCTTAAATTGGACAAAAGAACCCAATGTTTTAGTGTTTCAGCCGAAGACATCTTTGAATCTGGCTCACAATGATAGAGACCAGAAAAAAGCAGCAAGAATAGGGTGCTAAGTATATGGTTTGGGATCCCTGTGGCTTCCAGACATCATCAACTCAAAATTTTTTTTAAAAAATTACCCTGAGGCCCTCAGGATCCAAGAGTTGTTATCTCTTTGTATCATATTTTCCTTTTCTCATTTACCCAGATTGGCATACTAGCTTCATATGAGGTCACTCTGTAGCCTCAATCTAAAGGCATTTCTGTATTCAGCCACCAAAATCAATGGTTTTCCAGTCAATCCTTCTACTCTCCTCCCCCCACCCTGCAACCTCCCTTTTTCCAACTGTCTTAAATGGCTGATCTCACACCGTCTATCTGATCCATAGAGTCCCATCAACATGGCTCCATCTGGTGTTTATCACTGTCCAAGAATGTGCTGCTTTAGGAAAACTCAATCCAGTAGTCTGAGCTTACCAACCAGATCAATTTGACAATAATTATTTAGATAAAGGATGGATTCACCTAGCTGAATATTTCTTTACAGACTATTAACTACTGGGAGAGACAGAGAAAGGGAGGAGGAAGAGAGACAGACAGACAGAGAGGGAGAAAGACAGAGAGAGAAGGAGAGAGAGAGGGTAGAGAGACTTAAAGCTGGAATGCTAAGAGTTACTGTTGCCAGTCCAAGATCTTTTAAAACAGAGCCTTTCTGACGTTATTCTATAAAGTAGTGGGAAAATAGGGTTGGATTTTAAAATTTTGGATTTCCAAAAAAACTTTTCAGGAACACATATGACACTGGAAATAAGAGACACAGTGGAAGAAATCTCACAGCTTGCTCATCATATTTAACCCTAAGAGGTGGGGTCAAGTGGAACATAAAAGACAGTCTATATTCATCACCTGACATCCATTCATTGTTCTGCTCCAATTTCTCTTAAATTGCCTTGCCAGACTCTACCCAATTCCCCATGGATTGACTCATTGGCTCCTAGGAACTTTATTTCCCAAGAGATAACTCCGTTAAGATTTTCTTTACAGATGTGCAAGACCTGGGTTCAAATCCTGATTCAGAAACTAGCTGATTGACCCTCAACAGTTTACTTCTCTGCCCCAATTTGTCCATCTGTATAATGAAATGGTTGGATGTGATGGTTCAGTTGGTCCCTTCTAAATGCAAACCTATCCTCTTATGTTCCTAGAATTTCTTGACCCAGTCTAACTCAGAACATTTCAAAGATAGAATCCTACACTGGGAGATCCCCAACTCACCCTCCATATGGTGTTTGCTAGGAGCTTCTTTGAGGAAATTCTAGTGAGCTGCCATCATTGGCACAGCAACCTCCTCCTCCCCTTCCTCTTCTTCCTCTTCCTCCTCCTCCTTCCCTTCCTCCTCCTCCTCCTCCTCTTCTTTCTCTCCCTTCTCAGACATTTTCCAGGAGCCTCCTCAGGTTAGCTGCTATGTGCATTTCCTGACATTTCCCTTGTAGGGAACCAGTCAATTCCTTGCCATGAGGATGTCTACTTTGCCTCTTGTAACAACAATGCAGCTTGCAGCTGCTGTGGAGGTGTAAGGCCAATAACACCAGCACACAGGAGGGCTGCTAGCACAGGTTCTTTGATCTGCTTTTCTAAGGAAAGCAACTTTAAAGCGTTTACAATCTCATTTTAATTAAACATACGTATATCATGCACTTAGTTTAGGGGGAAAAGTCAGCACCCTGAACTTCAAAGAAAACACAAACAGAAATTACAGGCAGAAATTATATAAACAGAGCAAATAACACAAATCAGCAGAGAGAGCTTCCATAGCAATACATACATGGTTACCAGAGAGAGAAGCACCAACATCTGAATTTTCAAAGCTAGAGGGCTCCAATGGCTACCAAGAGTCTCATCTGGCCAAATCACACAAACACTCTTACAGTCAGTAAGCCCTAAAGCAAAATACTAATGGGTGTCACAACCATGTGACTCAAACTCATGTGACTTAGGGTTTCTCGTAACTTAAGCAGGTCATCAAAGACTCTTGATTCAATTAAAGGCAAGGCTCAATCAAAGGCACTTGATTGCCTCAGTGCTAAGAAACACTCCAAAAGAAAAAACAGCAAAAAGTCCCACTTTGCTTGCCATTACACCTCTGCAGCCAAGAAACATATTTATAAACATATGATAATATTTTATTATAATTGTTTATGTTGAGAGCCAATACAGTAGAACAGTTTCAGAGCTAGCCTTGAAGCCAGGAAGACTTGGCTACATTCAAGTCTTCTTTCTAACACATAAGACTGTATGACCCTTTTCTCCAAGCCCTGCTCCTTCTAAGACCCCAAGTTGCAGAGAAGGTGCTGTCTTGCACTGGGAGAAGGAGTTTGTTTCCTCACTTAGGAAGCCCCTTTACTACTAATAATAATAGTAGCTACCATTTATATAGCACTTACTCTGTGCCATGCATTGTGCTAAGCAGTTTACAATTATTATCTTATTTGATCCTCACAACAACTCTGTGAAGTAGGTGTTATTATTAGGCCCATTTTGCAGAGGAGGAAATATAGGTCAAGTGACTTGCCCAGGGTCACCCACTTGGTAAGGTATCTGAGGCCAGATTTGACCTCAGGTATTCCTGACTCCAGGCCCAGCACTCTATCCACTTGCACTATTTAGGTGCCCCCTAACTAAAAAGTCATAGATACAATTCCTGCACAAGTTTAAAAATTGACATCCAATACCTATCCATTAAAAATATTCTATTAAAACTATTTGAAGTTATTAATTAGATTTTGCTACTATAGAACTTCATTAATTAAAATTAAACTTCATTAATTAAAAAATTAATTAAAATCAAAACTTCATTAATTAAAAAAATTAATGAAAATTAAAACTTCATTAATTAAAAAAATAATCCATTAGGATTGACAAATGAACAAACAAAAAACAAAATTCAAAAGTTCTCATCCAACATCTCATTTTGACTAAGAAAAACTGTGGTTTTCATCACAAGTGAATGTTCCAGAGTACTCCTCAATGGGGAAGGATATCATAGAGAAGTTCTTTAGGCAATATCTCACACTCTACTTCTTCCCTTTTTGACTAATTTGCACTACCATAGTTCAGGCTACCATCACCTCTCACCTGGATTACTGCAACAGCTTCCTAATGGGGCTCCCTTCTTCAGGTCTCTTCCACCTCCAAGTCATCCTCCACATAGTTGTCAAAGCATGTTCTTAAAACAGAGGCAAGAACAGGTCATTCCCCACCTCAATAAGCTCCAGTGGTTTTCTCTTGCGTCTGAGATCAAATACAAATTCCTCTGTTTGGCATATACACAAGCTACTTTTTTGAGCTTCTTATCTATTAGCCCCCTTCACTCAATCTAAAGACCAGTCATGCTGGTCTTCTTACACATGATATTCCTCACACACGTTATGCCATATCTTCTATCTGTGTCTTTGTATAAGCTTCCAAACCTGGAATGCTCTACTACTTCCTTGTCTGTGTTGTAGAACCCCTTGTTCCTTCAAGGCTCAGTCCAAGAACCCCTCCTGCATGAACTCCTTTTTCTGATCTCCCATTGCTAGAGCCTCCCCAACAAAATGACCTTATATTTACTTTGTATGTATTTTATCCAGGCATACACTAGTACACATTGTTTTCCCTGAGAGAATGTAAGCTCTTTGAGGGCAGAGACTTGGTCATTTCATCCTTGTAACCACCATGCTTAAAACAGGGCCTGAACCATAACAGATGCCTCATAAATGCTTGTTGTTAGATTGTTTGGTAGGTAGATGTTTTACTTCAGAGCTGATTTGTGACAGTTTTATACCTTGAGTTACGCAACCATATCTGCCATACCCCTATGTTCAGCTTGCTACCACATTATCAATGTTCTTTTCTTCTACAAAGAACAACTACATCGGATTTATGCTGGTAAATGTTGAACAATGTATGTAGGACATATTTTTAATTTAATCTGCCTTGCCATTTTCTCCACCACTTTCTTAAATCTAGATAGTCTATTACATATAAATCTATACATACACACATATGTATGTATATATGTATTAAGGTATATCCGCATGTGTATGGATAGATAGATGGATAGATAGATAGATAGATAGATAGATAGATAGATAGATAGATAGATTAAAGGGGCTATCCCTTGACTCACTTCCTAAAGAGGCCTATTCACTGAATGGGCCTTGCCTTACTCAAAGTGAGAACTTGAAAAGACCCTAGCTTAAAAGGGCTGTGATCTCTCACTGCACCTTGGACCATCTCCAGTCATCCAGATGAATATCTGGCAACTAGACCCAGAGAAGAAAGTGAGGCTGATGACTTTGCATAGGCCTCTCTCACCCAACTCAGAGTCAATTACAAGTCATGTCATCATCTCCCTGATGTCATGGTCCTCTTTGAGAATGAAGGATAGCCACACAACACATATATGTATGCGCGTAAAGCCCTGATTTCTAGTATTTGACTATTTCCAAGGTATAAATGTTCACACTAAAAATTTAACAATCTGCTTTCACAAGTCTGTATGAGCTCTCACTCCAGAACATGCCTATATGATATTTAATGTGTACATATGTATATGTATGTGTGTGTACATATACACATGTGTTAGACTAATAAAATTCCATAGGCTCATAGATTTGCAGCTCAAATGAACCTCAGAGATGATCTATAAAGATGAAGAAACTAAGCCCCAAGGAGCTGGGCCAAGCTGTGAACCCAGGTCCTCAGACTCCAAATCCAGTGTATGTTTCTTTACTGTCTCAATAGTACTAGGAAGTTTACCTTAGCTAATATCAGTCACCATAGTCAGATAACAGCTGTTTCCATTTATATGCATCTATGTTCTGCCTCTTGCAGCTGTGTGACCTTGGGCAAATCACATAACTTTCCTGGGCCATGGTCTCTTCTATCATAAAATGAGTGGATTGGACTAAATGATCTATAGTATCTTACCCAGCTCTAAATGATGGGATATTACAACCTATGAATCAGAGTGAGCAGTAGGGTACAGTAGAAAAAACACTGAACTTGGAGTCACAAGACCTGAATTTGAATCCTGCCTTTATCTCTTACTAACTATGTGACCTTGGGTAAGTGACCTCAGTTTCTTCATCTTTTAAATGAGGAAATTGTGCTAGGAAGTTGAAGACTCCTCCTAGTTCTGGGCTCATAACTCTATGGTGCTATGAACATGCTATACTGGAAAGAACTTCAGTCTTGGAGTTAGCATCAGTCCTTGGTCCTTAGCTCCAGTCTCATTCCTCTTATTTACCAGCTGTGTAACCCTGAATTATGGCTCCAAGAAGCTGTAGCATGAGCAGTGGCAGCCACCACCATCACCACCTCCAGTAAAAAGTCTCAGCAGATGGGCTAAACCAAGTAGCAGACAGGCTAAACCTGGTTGAAGATAACCAACAGACCTCAAACCCATCGGTGAATTAGTGGGGTGCCCCAGGCATATGAAGATTTTCCCTGATGGAATGAGCATATGAGAAAAATTGTTCCAGTGACACTGAAGACAGCTGAAGCAGCCACTGTGGAGCACTTAGGGCTTGGTCAGACATCGAAGACGCCATAGTCATCTACTGCATCACGGCCCATCACCATGTATCTTGACTTTTGTCTTCCCACTGGACTTTGATGACTCTGGAAGAGAGAGTGAAGCTGAAGACTTTGAACTACTCTGCCTCACTTAAATCCAATTCATGCTCCAGTCAAGACATCACCCAGTGACGTCATTGGTCATCTTTGAAAATGAACAAACAGCAACAATCCTGGGCAAGTCATTAAACCTCTTAGGACATCACTTTCTTCCTCAGTAAAATGAGAATGTTGAAATCTGCGATAACTACCTCACGTAGGAATGTGCTTTGAAAACCCTGAAGTGTTGTAGAAATGTGAATTGTCATTATTAAATGTAAAGTTTCCACTGGAAACATGCTAGTAACACTGTTTCAGATAAAATATGAAAAACCAACAGGTATATGGCAGAGGCAAATTTTCACATTTGAATTGGTTACTATCTAAAACCACGTGTATAATATAGGACTAGGACTGGCCTCGTGATTTCTTTGGTAGAGGGACCTCCCTCTACCAGGGCAGGTCAGCACCCTTTGGGCACCTTAGATTAAAGCAGTTGCCAAGAGCAGTGGGGTCAAACTCCAATAGAAACAGACTCCAATAGAAACAAACTCCCACTTACCATACATAAAGATCCCTGTTGGCTGCATATTGACTTGGTTTTAAAATGTGATGTTATTTATTTTTATTGCCTTTTTGTTTATTTGTTAAATATTTCCCAATTACATTTTAATCTAATTTGGGCCACCCAGGGGAGTACTGTGGGCCTTTTGTGGCTGGCAGGCCATGTGTTTGATACTTCTGGATTAAAGCATTGAGAAATTAAGTGACCTCCCGGGGCCACACATCCAGTGTGTGTCAGAGGCAGGATTAGCACTATGGTCATCTTGGTTCCAAAATCAGTTCTCTATTCATATATCACACTGCTTCCTAGCATATAAAACATAAAGTTGTACAATCTGTAGCTTTGGAGCTTAAGAAAAAAACCTTAAGAATCCATCATCTAATCTAGTCCTTCATTTTATAGATGAGGAAAACTGAGACTCAGAAAAGTGGCGATATGCTTACTGTTATGCAGCCTAATATGGGCAATGTTTAGTCATTGATTAGTTCATCTATTCAATCAAAAAATAGATGCTTAGTATTTAGAACTAGTGTTAGACTCTGGGAGTAGAGTGAATTCAAAGAAGAATAAGACTCAGTCTCCGGACACACACACACACACACACACACACACACACACACACACACGCTCATAGCATTCAAACTACATTACTGGGTTGGGGAGTTTTTTAGGCAACTAGAGTCTTGTTGAAACTAGGAGGAAAAGTAAATTCAGGCTCTCGTCCAGTGACTGCTATTCAAATACAATCAAAATATTAATTTTGCTTTTACAGTCACCAGAGGGGGGAAAATAATCCTCATCCTGCAACTTTGGCCTCACAATCTATGCACATTCACATTCCTGGAGCTCTGGAACAAAGAGGGAAACTCTTCCCACCAAAGTTTCTCAGATCCTTCAGGGCAGTGCCCCTTATACTGTCCTACTCACAGGGAGTGGGTGACTAGTGGACAGCACAATCACTGTCCTTTTGCCTTATAAGGCTGAATGCTAAAGTAGGAGCAGAGAAAGGCCCGGGGTTAAGTTCACCTGATGTCAACACAGAAAAAAAATTGCTTCAAGTCGTATCCACCTAAAAATACAATTCACAGAACAGGAAAAAGAGAATGTTGATGCAAAAATACCACAGGCCAAGCAAGGCCTCATAGATACTGTTGTTGAGAAGTTGATACTATTAATTTCTACTCTCACAATGCTGCCAATTCTCCTCATTCCCGGTTCCCATCAGGGCGTCTCCTTTAAGATGCAACAGTGGTAGGTGTGGCAGCCACATCTTAGCTCTCCCTGAAAGTTGGTCACTCTTTGTCATGGGCCAGTCTGTCTCTATCATGACGAGCCAAGCATTCTGTAATTCTGATTGTTCTCGGCTTTTCCATATCAACCCTCTCATTGCCTGTCCTATCCCAGTTAGGGATGTTTTTCTCGATGGTCTATCTTGTTTGACCAAGTACATGTTTGGTTTCCACTCTTTTGCTCCCTTAGATTTGGCATATCCCAGTCTCTCACCACCACTGGCTCTGTAGTTGCCATTGTAATAGACTTACGCAGGAAATTATGTCTGGCTTATCTTTGTATCCCCAATGCCTCATACAACACCTAAGGGTGCTTCATAAAGTCTTGCAGATTGTTTGATTTGTTGACTTGATTTGCAATAGCCAACATATATTCTTTCTCTGTGTGCCCTAGATGTCACCTTTTACATGAAGCTTTCTCTGATCTCCACTTGAAAGTCACTCAATAAATATTCATTAAGCATCTACTATGTGCCAGATACTGTGCTTAGTGCTGGGGATACAAAGAAAGACACAAGATAATTCCTACCCTCAAGGAGCTCACAGTCTAAGGAGGTGATATCTGCTTCCACATACTTCTTATAGTACTTTATCTAGACACCTTCTTTGCCTCAGAAATACTTGTGTACAGCATGTACTCTTTATTAGACCACAGACTCTTTGGGGGATGAAGGGTAAAGTGTTATCTTATTTCTCATCTTAGTATCTTCCCACAGTACTTTTACATGGATAGGGTCTGGACCAATGATTTTCTAGGTACATAGAACTCTCAGATGAAGAGACTCCCTCTCCCCATGCAGGTCAGCATCTTCTTTACTATTTAACATCTTAGATATTTGTTTAGCCCATTGAGAGGTTAAGATGCTTGCATGGGGTCACATAGCCAGTGAGAGAGATTACAACTGAATACAGGCCTTCCTGACTATAAGACTAACTCTCTAGTCACTACACTATGCTGCCTATCCTGAAGGGGATGGGGTAAAATAAGCCTGGAGATAGGACCCAGTCAGATTTTGGAGGGCCTTAAATGCCAGGCTAAGGATTTTGCATGTTATCCAAGTGGCAGTAGGAAGCCATAGAAGGCTTTGGACAGCCAAGGCAAACCAAGCTTATCAAGGTGACCAAAGTAGCATTGGGAAGCATGAGATTCAGGTCAGAAAGTCAAAGGAAGGCTGGGTAAAAAGGTAAAGCAGAATTCATATGCTAGAGAGGATTCCTTTTCAGGGCCCAGTAGGACTAGAGGACCTCTGGCATCCCATCCAACTGCTGAAATTCCATTATTCTGTGAAATATCCACAAATTCAGTGAAATAGTAACCATTCCCTTAAAATAACCAATTTATTATGAGCTGGAATCTTCTGACCTATTAGGGAAGTATGGATGCCTGTCAACCTGACAGGTCAGAGCTTTTAAACAGGCAAGACATTCAAATCCAAGGCTACTCCTATGATTAAGAGAGGGAGTTAGCTCTCTACCTCAGAAGGTTAGGGCAGCTAGGTGGCACAGCAAAGAGCATGCTGGACCTGGAGTCAGGAAGATTCATCTTCCTGAGTTCAAATCTGGCATCAGATACTTACTAGTTGCATGACCCTGGGCAAGTCACTTAACCCTGTTTGCCTTCGTTTCCTCATCTGTAAAATGAGCTGGAGAAGGAAATGGCAGACCACTCCAGTATCTTTGCCAAGAAAACCTCAAACAGGGGCACAAAGAGTTAGACATGACCGAAACAACTCAACAATCACAGCGAATCAGAAAGTTAAGAAATTATAATAGATTGTCAATGTATGATAGCTCCTAAATTTGATGGAATGGGCACCAGACGCTATAAAGATGCAACAATAAGTAGTATGAGGCTGCTTCTCTGCAGAGCAGTACATTTTGCAAACGTCACAGATTTTCCAAGGTGTTGGGTGTACAACCTGTGGCCCACCATGAGGTACCGGGATGATGGTTGACTTGGTACTTAGGCCTCTCCCACTTCAGCATATGATGAGGCACGGAAGCAGAAGAGGCCTTAGAGAAAGTTCTAACATTTCACATAATACATTATTTGTTAAATTTTGTGGTGGAAGATTCCACCATTTAGAATTATTTCCCTTAGAATTAAATATGTTTTGGGCAAAGTTCAATATGAGTTCATTATCTGGAAACATAGAACAGAATTCACCAACTCCTGATTTTGGATGATTTTTGCAATTTAAATTTTAATCAAACAACAAGTATACGTAGGTAGAAACTATGCTAGCTGCTAAATTATACGTCTCTGCTCTCAAGGAACTTACAATTTAATTGGTGAGAAAATACTAATGCATTGGATATAATTACAAAACAATTAGCCAGGAACATGATTTAATAGAAACAGATTGGACTAGAATTCAAGAGTCCCCCAGTCCCAACTTTGCAATGAACTAGTTACATAACTTCGTCATAGTCCAAAATAATCTGTTGTGTTGAAGGGAGGGGACGCTGCCTTTCTGAGATCCATAATGTTTATTTACAACAAGGTTAAGAATGCATACCGCTCCCTTTTCTGGAATCTTCTGTACCTGAAATCTTCCATGATACCTCTATTTCCCATGTGCCTTCCTGCAGGAGTAGGAAGGATATTCTTTGAGTTGCCACTTTCTGGGTTTTAATAGGAAGGAACAAGACCATCTCAGATGTCACAGGCAGGGAGAGGTCAAGGAGGTAAGGTGAGGCCTATACTCTAAAGCATGGGGGATGGAAGTATCATGGACAACCAGGCTTTAACTCCTGTATGAGTTAAAATGTGCCTAATGATACCTACTGATGTTATTATCCACTGGTCAATCCAACTCATTTGCAAAAAACTTCTTAAGCCTCCAGAACCAGAGGTATACTCGATCTAGTTCATGCTAGCTAAATTTTCAGTGTGAACATTTACAACCCAGAAGTTGGCAAACAGTACAAATCAGGACTTGATTTACTGTTTTGTTGATTATCTAGACTTAAGGAAGTGATGGAGGAAAATCTTAATAATGTAGATTAAACTTAAAAGTGTGTCCTGGGTACATTGGGAGTGGGGATTGGGGAAAGGGGTATTGTTAAATATTTGCCAGAGATCAAAGCGTACTATTTTCACTTTTTTTTCTTTTTTTTCTTTTGTTCTGTTTCTTCTTTCACAACATGACTAATATGAAGCTAATGTTTCACATGGTTGCACATATATAACCTATATCAAATTACTTAACATCTCAGGGAGAGGGGAGGAAGGGAGAAAATTTGGAATGCAAAATTTTATAGAAAAGATAATGTTAAATTTGTCTTTATGTGTAATTGGAAAAAAATAAAATACTATTTAAAAGAAAAAAATGTTAAAAAATTATCCTTACATGTAATTAGAAAAAAATAAAATGCTATTAACATTTGCCATCTCATCCCTGCCTGGAATACCCTGGGATAGATATGTAGTAAATCACTTCACCTACATGAGCCTCCATTCTCTCATCTATGAAATGAATAGGATGTATTAACTGATCTTTTGGCCCCTTTCCAGCTGTAGAATCTTGACTCTCTTGCTCTTCTGTGTTCAGTTGTGTAATAAAAACACAATAGGAGTTTAGCAACGGGGGCGAGTTGTAAGCTGCAGACCTCAGAGAAACCTTCACAGCGGAGTCAGGGCTTGCATTATGCCATGTGGACAAAGGTTAGCTAGGCAGAAGAGGGAGACATACAAATTCATCCTATTGTGAAGCATTATTACTTGTTATCTTAAGTAAGAATTCGTCCTTTCAATGACAATTATCATGAAATGGAAATATCAAACAAGGCTGAGACTTTGCTAGAAAATGTAAGGCCTAGGATGTGATTCATTCATCTTCATGAAAAGTAAGGCAGGCTATCTCTCACTGACAAGCAGTAAGAACTAATCATAAAACTTATAATCGAACAAATGAGCAGATAATTCTAATTGACTCACACTGAACCCAAAAAGGTAAACAACAACTCCAGAGCAGCTAGGTGGTTCAATGGATAGAGCTCTAGCCCTGGAGACAGGAAGATTTGAGTTCAAATCCAGCCTCTGACACTTATTAGCTATGTGACCCCGGGCAAGTCACTTAACCCCCTTTTCCTCAGTTTCTTCATTGGCAAAATGAGCTGGAGAAGGAAATGGCAAACCACTCTAGTATCTTTACCAAGAAAACCCCAAATGGGCTCACAAAGAATCAGACGTGACTAATCAGCTGAATGACAAAAATCAAAACATCACTTCAATTAATGATTTTGTTAGCAGTTATTCCCTCTTTATTTTTATCCGGAGTTGCTCTTTAGCCCAGATACATACACCGAAGACAAAGTCATTCAAAGAAACTGGGTGCAACAAAAAAGAAGTACTGTAATTTCACTGAACAAATCAGGTGACTTCATCTGACAAATGGGTTTTCCAGAGTATAGCATGAGGTAATCAGATACACAGAGAAAGACGTTAATACCTCCAGAGCTCACACACTCTCTCATTCAGTCTGCATGTAAGAAGGCAGAATCTTTCCCACTAGCCCCTATCCGTGTCCCACACTCCATTATAATCCAAAGCAATCAAATCAAAGTACAGGAGAGGAATGCATCATCTGGCCACATTTGGGGTTCATCCATCCAGTTCCTCAATAAGTTTTTCCAAAGTTTCAGTGAGATACAAAGTACATTCTCAAAGCCCTTTTCATTGTAAAATTGATGATTCTCGTAAGGGAAAATTTAATCCATGTGTTCATGATTCATTCAAGCACCAAAATGTTATTGTGTTGTAAGAGCCATTAATGTTCAAGAAGCTTTTTGACCCTTTATAAAGATTTCCCCTCATAAAGAAGAAGCTGTGGATTTGTCCCATAAACCCAAACATGGCCCCAAAAGTATGAAGTAATTCTCAATAGGGTTAACATGAGTTCTAAAAGTGGGATAGAATATAAAATGAGGGAAGTTGACCTAAATGATCTCTAAGGCTCCTCCAGTTCTATCATGTTATGATTCTAGGATTCCTTTCCTTTTACTCACAATGCACACACACACACACACACACACACACACACACACACACACACTATGGTATACAAGAGATGTGGTGTCCCTTCAGTGGAACAAAAGATTTGCTCCTTTCCAACTGCATTCTTTAGAGCGATGTTTCCCAACCAGGGCCACTTTGTGCTCCCTAAACTCACTCAGCCCATTCCATTGGGGGCTAGTCCAAGACCAAACTGTAGGGACTGGTGAAAAAGAATGGAACTATACAGAGGAGTAGCAGTATTCAGAGAAAAGGAAAGGTCAGGTTTTCAAATGAATAGGGTTATTTTTTGGTTTTTTTTGTGAGGCAATTGAGGTTAAGTGACTTGCCTGTGGCCACCTAGCTAGTCAGTGTTATGTATCTGAGGTCGGATTTGAACTCAGGTCCTCCTGATTCCGTGGCCAAATGAATAGTTTTGAAGAAATAAGGACACCTTGTAGTAGCTTTCTGTATTTCCACCAATTGCTATAGACTGAAAGTTAGGAAGTACTGCTCTAGTGAGTAAATGATTTCTTAGTGTTACATTCAGCTCTACTATATATCCAGGAAACACTACATACATCTTGTCCAGTGACCTAGTTCATCTTACATGACCTCTAACTTTCCTTCTGGCTTGAAATCTATGATCCTATGAGCTTTCAGTCAAATTAACTTCTCTATTGGAATGGCTACCCTTTGTAACACTCACTCGGGGCTTTTCATAGAAGCATATATATTGTTATTTACCTGTTTTCCCAAATAGGAAAGTGGGCATCGTGACTTTCACTCATTTGTATTCCCAGCACAAAGCTCTAAGTGAATGTTTGTTGCTAACTATGATTCTAATAATTCCTACCATAGGACCTTGAACTTAAACTAGACATGTACCATTCACATAGTGAATTCAATTGATTTGCATTCCTACAACAGGCATGCTGACCTGTCATATGCAAGACTTCAATAAATACAGCCCTCCAATTCTCTGAATAAAAAAGGACAAGTGAATAAAAGGTAAAGACCCTGACTCTGCTTAACATTATTTCTTAGAGAAGTTGAAATGATGTAAAACAAACAACACAACAAAGAGTCCAAAATATCCCAGAAAACTATAATAGCAAGGAAACATTTGATTTCCTTGATAAGTGAAGACACTAATCAGTTTAGAGGGCAGGCTCATTTGAGAAAGGTTGTAGAGAAGGAATACCATTGCGAGTAGTATCAATCACATCAAAAAACAGTAAGGCAGCCCAATGGTTTGGTGAAGTGGTATCAAAGTGAAATAGAGACAGGGTTCCTAAACCATACATAATGGTCCTTACCAGTCACATATTGACTTAGAAAACCACATATTAATATTATCTATGTCCTATTATATCTCTATTTATTTTGTTAAATATTTCCCAATTACATTTGAATCTGGTTCATGAGGGAACTTGGGAGTGTTACTCCCCTCCCCTGCCCACCTTTGACAGCTCAGGTAAAGTGATTAGGATTCTGGACTGAGTCAGGGAAACCTGGGTTCAAATCTTGCCTCAGATACATACTAACTATATGACATTGCAGAAGTTACTTAATCTGTTTCAGCCTCGGTTTCCTCTCCAAAATAGAGATAATATTAGCTCCTTTTCTTACAAGGTTGTTTTAAGAATTAAACAGCATAATAGATGTAAAACACTTTAAATTTTTAAATCATTATAGAAATGTTAGCAATGATTTGAAGGAAGAGAAGAAAGAGTAGGAAGGGGAAGAAGAGGAAGAGGAGGAAGAAAATCGGTGGTAGTGAAAGTAAGCCTGTAAAAAGCTTTATGTGAGAACACTCCAAACATCTCAAGAGCATTTATAGATGAAAATGGAAAGACAACAAATAGGTACAAAATATAAAGGATTCCCTAGCATTTACATAAAAGATTATTTTCATTATCAGTGATTTGCCACAGTACGTCAAGGACTGTGGGACTTTTTCATCTGACTTGCATTTGAAACCTTACATATGTGCTGCCTTTCTCGTTAGAATGTGAGTTCTTTGAGACTCATGATGGTCTTATTTTTCTGTCTGTATCCTCAGCATTTAGCATAGTGTTTTGCACATAATAAGTATTTAATAAATGTTTTCTTTATTCATTCACTCATTGTGTATTTTAAAGGTGACTGAGCTAACCTCTACTGGCCCTTATCCTTACTTACTAAAGCCAATAAAATCTTTATGAGAAAGATCTACACACAGAGATAAATAGATAGATAGATAGATAGACAGGTAGGTAGGTAGATGGAGAGAGAAAGAGAGAGAGAGAGAGAGAGAGAGAGAGAGAGAGAGAGAGAGAGAGGTTTCCTTGATGATGAAAAGGGAAAAGGTAGTCTTGTACAGTTGCCTAGAGAAGACCACATCTTCAGACATGCAACATACTGACGCTGGTAGAGAATACAAGATTCCACTGTTTTATCGTTTATTGCAAAAGGAGATTTGACTCGACATAACACAATGCTGCTTTTTTTTAATAAGATTTCTCCCATGCATATGTTAAGATCATACTTGGTTCCTTGCTAGATGCAACCACAGAGCTCATTTTCTTCAACAATCCTCTGATTATCAACAGTAAGTGAAGCATAAAATCGGGATATGCTCACCAAAGGTGTTGGTCACTGTCATGGGGCTGTCCTGCATAGAGACCAGATGGAAGAAGAATTCCCTACAGAGAGTGATATTTTCCAGATGTCCTCACTTTCAGATGACATGGTGCTACCATCAAACTGAAATAGTACTGTCATAAAGCCCTGGAATTCTATAAGGCCTCTTCATTCAAATCTATAGCCACACAAAAGAAATTCACCTAGAATTCACACAAGAGAAACCATAAGGATGAATAAATCATATTATTAATATAAATAATGTAGTCCATCAATATAAATATTCAAGTTAGGCACTCTAGATTGACAATAAGCTGGGCCCAGAACTGACTAGGAGAAAGAGAGGGGAATGGCTTCTATACGGGAAATCTAAAAATTTCATGGTCCTAAATGTTGCACTCTAACACTTAAAAAAAAAAATTTAATACCAGCATTCTTCTAGTGATATTGTATACTTATGAGCCATAGAAAGTCACAATATCCAAAGAATCAACTTTGTGGTTTCTATGGTGGATTTAAGTGAGTTGTACTAGGTTACCAAGACAACTTGCAAGCAAGAAGTGGCATATAAAGTGTCGTAAAGGAAATGCATGATTGGAAAAATCTGGTCATGTAGCAACAGAGAAGGATAGCTAATGGACAGACAGCTAAATGATGCTCTGGTATCAATGAGATCTTAAAAGTATCAGAGAGAATCTTCTAGCATGTTGGATGGATCTCCTTGGGAGAATTTATGGAAGAATGTATACAAGAATCATATAGAATGAGAAAGCATGATTGGGTTTTATCAGAAAAAGGAGTACCCATGTTGATGAGATTATGAAATTATGATTTGATCTTTGATCAAAAACTCATTGTAAATCTAAAGTGGCACTTATAGTTTAATATACTTTTGCTCTGGTACATCAAAAATTAACATTTTCCCTGAAATGACTAACAGAGTAGACCTATTATACATATCCTAGGGGGTGGTGGAAGAAGTTGGTGTAGGAGTCCTCAAGCTTGAGAAGAAGTTAGATGCCAAAATCCATGGGAAAAAAAATGGCAGAGCCATCAACAGAAACAGTAACATCCCAAAAAGGTTTGAAGGAAAGGGTTTGTAAACACTTGTGGGCAGAGTGAGTTGGAAGTACCAGGATTTCATTCATGTACAGCTGTAGATGCAAGTCTAGAGCTTACAGGAGAAGCTGGCACTAGAGATAAGGATTTAGAAATCACCAGAAAAGAGGTGAAAATTCAGTGAGTAAGAGTGGATTGTTAATATACACAATGACTTCAACAATGGAAATGGAAAGAACAACAATAAAACAAAGAGACATGAGAAATCACAATGACCAACCTTGATCCTGAAGAAGAGATAGGAGGAGCCTCCCTCCCCCACTGTCCATCTCCACTCTCCTTTGCAGAGGTGAGGGACTAAAGGTGTGGACCACTGAATGCAATGTCAGACTTCTTTTTGATGTGTTGGTTAGTTTTGCTCAATTTCTTTGCTCTTTTTTTATTTTTTATAATCAGTCAACAAACCATCCTAGGTGGGAACATGACGGAAAAGTCACAAGTCATTTTTTCATGATGATAAAAATAATAAAAGCAAATTGTGACATAGTACTTTAAGGTTGGCAAAGTGCTTAACACATGTTATCCATCCCATTTGATCCTTACAGTAACCCTGAGAGGTATGTGCTCTTGTTATCCCCATTTCACAGATGAGGAAATCGAGGCTCAGAGAGGCTGCGACCTGTCCAGTTTCACATAGCTAGTAAGTGTCACAGGCAGGATCCAAACTTAGGTCCTCCTCACTCCAAATGCAGTGCTCTTGCCACTGCAACTTGTTGCCTGAGCACTATTTATGTACTCCTGCTACAACATCAGATACTTCATAGACAAAGGGAAGGGAGAGAGAGACAGACAGACAGACGGATAGAGACAGAGAAACAGAGAGAGACAGACAGAGACAGAGACAGAGAGACAGAGAGAGACAGAGAGGTGGAAGAAACTACTTCAAAATTAGAGAAAATCTCTAAAGGGAAAAACATTTAACTTGGCCTCAAGGCAAGATGAATGGGGAGCTTCAATTTCCTCAGTAGGACAAACATCTGTTTGGCTTCTCTTGTCACCTGTTTCTGCCATCAACAGTAAGGGCCGCCATTGTTGTCCTTACACATGCAGAGCCTAGAGCCTGAACTCAAAATTAAAGAAAAAAATTTTTCTTCTCTTACATTAGCTATAACCTTCATATGTATGTTCAAACCAAATTGGTTTGAATGAATGATTAGAGTGAAGAAGGACCTCCTATTTCTCAGAAGAACATGTAGAAGGGTTAATGGAAATCGGGCATAACCTTTGTAACTCACTTCATCAAGGTTGTTTCTGTGGTCAAAATTCTCATGTAAATAAAACTGTCTTCTTTCTCTTGGGAGCCCAAAATATGTCTGCTTAATGGCAAACAAATGGAATATTCTACCTTATGAAGCTCAGATACAGAGACTCTTGAGTTGTCAGGTTTCAGTCTTCCCTTTGCAGTTGATAAAGGGTTCCATTTGCCCTCCTCAGGCCATAGAGTATAGTAGAGCCTCCTTTTTCCTGTACTCCCCATCTCCCCATACTGACCTCAGTCTGCTGGTATACCTGAAAGTTCACAAAGCTTTAATAAGCTCTGGGTTTCTTAAATAATACAAATGACAAGTGTTTATATCCATCATGAGTGTCTACTACATGAGATCAGAGGTTACCTCCCAGTAGGAAATCCTTCACAGGTTTCATGGAGGGTAGGTTTTTGTCCCCTGTGGCTAATCAAGCTGTTACTATTTTTCACACTCATTTATTCACAGAATCACAGGATCTGGGTTAGAAAGAATTTTTAGAGGTCATCTAGCTTGACCCATTCCTGACCAAAGATCTCCCTTCTAACGTCCCATCAAGCAGTAATTTGGACTCTTCTTGAAAAGCTCCAGTGATGTGGGACCCCACAATTTCTCAAAGCGGCCCACTCTACTTAGGAATAACTTATATTATCGGGAAATCACTCCTTACATTCAACTGAAATCTACTTCTCTGCAGTTTCCACCCATCGCTCCTACTTCTGACCTCCCAGGCTAAAGCAAAGCATGTCCAATCCCTCTTCTTCTTGACAGCTTTTCAAATATTTCAATGCTACTGTCACTCCTCTCTTCTCTATGCTAAGAATCCCCAATTCCTTGAGCTGATCCTTACCAATTTGGGTCAGTCACCTCTGAAGGCCCTCCAACTTATCAATGTTCTTCTTAACATGTAGCCCCTAGAATTGAACACAGAACTCCAGAGGTGGCCTGGTCAGGGTAGAAAGCACAGAGCCAAAGGCACTCTCCCAATGAACACTACGTCTACATTATTTTGTCCTAGGATAGCATAGCCTTTTTGTTGCTGTGCATTCCGTAATGATCTATTGATTATCTGATTTTAGTTAGGCACTGTGAGAGTTACAAAGAAGTAGCAAGAAGTTTACAATCATACAGATAATTCCTGTGGATACACATCCTGCCCTAGGTGACTGCTGACCTGCTCAAGGACATGAAGTGGACAGCAAAGAAACGATTTCTGGGGACAGGGTCAGCTACCACAGATAAGGCAAAAGCAGGCCACAGCAATTCAAAAGAACCATTCTACAGAAGCATTGTGATCATGGAACTAACTCACAGTATCAGAGCAAGACATTATTTTGGGATATAATGGCACACCTTTATGTTCCATGTGTTGAGTCATTCACAGCCGAGGGTGAATAATCATGTAACACATACCTTGTGTATTATTATTTAACTTCTATGTATATATGCATATATTATGTGCATGCACCCACATATATAATGTATTGTGTAAATAGGTACATATGTGTGTATTACATCTACATATGTAAACATATGCCCACACAACCCTTACTTTGATCCTTTAATACTCTAATTAGATACTTGGGGCAGCTAAATGATGCATTTGGATAGAGCACCCTCCCTGGAGTCAGAAGCACCTGAATTCAAATCCAGCCTCACACACTTGACATTTACTAGCTATGTGACCCTGGGCAAGTCACTTAATCTTGATTGCCTTGCCAAAAAAAAACAAAACAACCTTTAATAAATACTTGATGTCACCAATGTAAGGGCACTTTCCAACAATATGGATTACAACCTATATATTACTTTACAACCTATGTGATTCATGCCCACATCCTCCTAAATCCTCTATCTCACTGTATGACCAGCCTATTTCCTCTTCTGCTCCTATACTGCTAAGATATATACATACATATATATACACACATATATATACATATATGTGTGTGTGTGTGTGTGTGTATGTATATATATATGTGTATATATATATATATATATATATATATATATATATATATATATATATATATATCTCCACTATGTAACACTTCAGTGGTAGTGGTAGTGTGCTGATGTCTAGCATGTGTCTCTCCATTTACCCCTTGGGTGACCAACAATTTTAATTTTTCAGTATTGTTCCATATTTCATAACCATGCAACATCCCTGGAAGAATATACAGATAAAGACTTATTTCTTCTCAGCAATGCAATGATCTAAGACAATTCCAAAAGACTCATGATGGAAAATGCTATCCACATCTAGAGAAGGAACTATGGAGTCTGAATGTAGATCAAGGCATATTATTTTCACGTTTTTAGTTTTTGTCTTTCTCGTGGTTTTCCTTTATTGTTCTGATTTTTCTGAAAATATGTTTAGTATGAGTGTACATGTATAACCTATATCAGACTGCTTGCTGTCTTGAGGCAGGGCGAAGGGAGGGAAGGAGGGAGAAAAACATTTGGAACTCAAAATTTTATGAAAGTGAATGTTGAAAACTATTTTTATGTGTAACTGGAAAAAAAATAAAATACTATTAAAAATAAAATACAAATAAAATACAGCTGAGAAGTTTGGGATTATTTAAAACACTGTGCAAGTTTCCATTTCAAGAATATACTAAGTGTTTTTTATGTGCCAGCCACTGTGCTAAGTTCTAAGAATACAAAGAAAGGCAAAACAGCCTCTGCCCCAAAGGAGCTTACATTTAATGAAGGAGGCAGCATAGAAACAATTAGGTACATGGAAGATATAGAGAGAGTAAATAGGAAATAATCTTCGAGTGAATGTACTAATAGTACATAGGGGAAGGAGGGAGAGACCAGGAAGTGTTATTACAACAACGACATTTATATGAGGGAGCTTGGTGGTGCAGTGGGTAGAGCTTCAGGCCTGGAGTCAGGAAGACTCATCTTCCTGAGTTCAAATTTAGCCTCAGACACTAAATACCTGTGTGACCCTAGGCAAGTCACTTAACTCTGTTTGCCTTAGTTTCCTCATCTGTAAAATGAGCTGAAGAAGGAAATGGCAAAGCGCTCCAGGATCTTTACCAAGAAAGTCCCAAAGGGGGTCACAAAGAGTTGGACATGACTGAAAAAACAACTGAACAAAAAAAACATTTATATAGAACTTTAAGGTTTGCAAATCACCAAAGGCAATCCAACTAACTCCCTTCTTCCAATTCATTTCTGGGCCGAGTTCCTTGTCTGTTTGCAGCATTTATACAAGATTCATTTACTAATGGTTGAGTTTACTGGGCTGTCCATACAGCTACATATCAAAGTATGAACAACAGGCAGTCTTTATTTGGATTTTCTTCTGTGAATAGGATAGGCTTTGAACCAATAATATTAATAACTGACATTTGCATATTTGTTTACATGTCCCAAAGTACTTTGCAGCCTCACCACAATCCGATGAATTAGTTACTATAGGTTTTTAATCTATGTTTTACAGATGAGGAAACTGAGACTAAAGAGGTTAATTGGGCCATATTTGATACAGCCAGTGTCAAAGGCAGGTTTCAAATTGACCTTTCCAAGGGCAGCACACTTTCCCCTAGGCCATCTACCTAAAGAAACCCAGGGCTATCCAAATCAAGAGGGTCATTAAGAATTTTCATTCATAGCATTCCATTTCCTATCTCCATGCCTTTTCAAAGGCTGCTTCTTACACCAGGAATGCATTCTTTCCTCATGTACATCTCTCAGAATTCCTGGTAGGCTTCAAAGTTTAAATCAAATACTGCCAGCTGTCTGAAGCCTTTCCTGACACCCCCAGCTGCTAGTGAGTGGTTCCTCTTCCCCTGAAAATCCCTTGAATTTTCAATGTATTTTATCGTTCTCGATTTTCTATCTAAACATCTTTTCTCCTCTAATCAAGTATAAGCTCTCTGAGGGAAGGGACTGTTTAATTTTTATCTTCCTATTTAGTCACTTAATTTCTGTTTGCCTCAGTTTCCCCAACTTAAAAAATTGGAGATAATATTTGCACCTACCTTCCGGGGTTGTTGTGAGCAACAAATGAGATAACGATTGTAAAAGTGCTTAGAACAGTGTCTGGCTCATAGTAGGTGCTTTAAAAATGCTAGCTATTATCACTATTATTAATTATTGTCTTTAAGTCTCCAGCATGTGTCACAAAGTCAGAACTTAATAAATTATTCGTTAACTGATTGATTAGCAGAGCTGTAATCCATTTGAATTCTGTAGATGTGTGTGTGCCTCATGTGTAAGCAGTTTATATTTATTATCTTCTTTGCCTAGAGCAAAATAGTTTCTGTTGTACTTAAGACAAACAAAATCATCCGAGAGTGTGTTACTGGAAGGAGGAGAGGGAGAAAAAAATGGAATAGCCATTACCAGGACGATAGTCAAAGAGAACAGAGCTTTCACTGGGGTGGAATTACCAAGAAGTTGATCCACTGCAGCAGATTGGAACCACTGAGAATAGCACCTATTCGGCGAAAACAATGATTTAAAACCAGAAGCTTCCAGAAAGCTTCTTCCTTCCCACCCTTAGTCCTTCACCCACAAGCCCTGGCAGATGTATCCTAAGTGAACTCCTCCCTAACCCATCCCCTACCGGTATCCTTCCCTAGAAGAGGGACTCTCCAGCAGCTGCCCTGGGGTTTCTGCACCTGAAGGCTGTGTCCCAAGGCCTCTCCTGCATAAGGTAGTGTCCTCCCAGAAAGCCTTGTGTCCCAGGGTCTGCAGTAGTCCCCTGAAGTCCCCACTCTATCCCCCAGCTCATCTGTGCTCACTCTAAATACGAACATTTTTAGTTACAGTTCTGAACCAGAGACTCGGAGGCCTTGCTGGTGGAAGCAAAGCAGGAAACTACCAACTATTCAGTGGTTTTGCCCACCACACAAACTGAAGTGAATCCAAACTTCCCCAGGTCCTATTGTGGCACATTTCCCTTTTTCTTTTCTCTAACCTACCCTAGGGCCAACAGCTTGCACAAACTTCCATTCCCCAGCTTGCCAACTAGAAGACTTCTTTCCTGGGCAATAATAGTCGGCATTCCTCCTTTAGGGCCATTTTACAGCAAATAGTGTGGACCTCAAGGCAGCTGCAAATGCAGACTCAGCTGTAGATTTTTATTAAAATCTGGCAGCGGCTTTCCACCCACCTAATTTTACTCTTTCTACACTCTCCCACCCTTTCCCCCTTGACTCCTCTCTTATTTTTCTTGGAGATGCTCATTCACATGTCAACATTCCCTAGAAATTGGTGCCGAAGTGTTAGAGCCTTAGAGCCTTACGGGGGCCCTAGAGATGCCTCACAGCTATGTCAGAGAGGAGAGGTTGCCCAAGTTCACTCTGCTAGCACTAATTATTACTACTTCTCCAGAGAGGGGTTGTGATGTTTGGGGTTTGACTCAGAGTCATGGCCAGAAACTCCTCCTGTGAATGCTCCAGCCCCAGATCAAAATCATCCACCTTTTAAACATTTTTCTATCCCTGGCTAGCAGGTGAAGCAAACTTTCTGACTTGATTACAAAATATTTGTAGGAACGATCATTGTGTTGGGATACAGAGAAAGTCTTTGTATTTGGACTCTACAGACAGAAAGAAAAATTAAGTGGAAATGGGGAGGTACATGCCAACTAACATGCCAGTGACATCAATGGGTGTCTTATTTGGTGTATCAGATACATATGAGCCCCAGGGGTGTATCAGATGCAGTGTGAGGTGACAGACAGAAAGCCGTAGCCCAGGCTCATCCCTCTAGAAATTTTCAAAACAGTGGTTGTATAAACATCCAATAAGAACAGAGAATCTCAAGGTTGGGAGGAGCCATAGAAATCCTCTATTCCAACCTCTTGACCTGTTGCAGGAATCCCAAATACAACATTGCTGACACATGGTCATCCACTCTGCTTAAATACTTTCTTCCAGTTAGAGGAAGCATCAAGCACCCTAGTCCATTGCTGGAAAATTATAGTCACTTCCTCCAAACACACACATGTGCGCGCGCACACACACACACACACACACACCTTGCTTAATTTTGAATGCTTTGTGCTTACTTATATACATACATGTTGTTTTCTTTCATTTTTGTCTTTTTGTGCCTAGCTTGCTTAGCACACAGTAAGTGCCTAATAAATGGTTTTTGATTGATTGATTGAAAAGCTCATCCTCATAATGAACTAAAAGCTGCCTCCTAGTAACTTTCAAACACTAACCCTAGTTCTGTTCTCTGAAGCCATGCAGGAAAAAAGTCTATTCCTCTTGTACATGAGAGCCCCTTAAATGTCTATAGGAACCTGTTAAGTCTTGATTTTTCTCTTCTTTAGAGGCAGCTAGATGGCATAGTGGATAGAACTCTGGGCCTGCAGTTAGGAAGATGCTAGTTCAAACTCTACCTCAGATGTTAATTAGCTGTTTGACCCTGACCAAGTCACTTAACTTCTGTTTGCCTCAGTTTCCTTGCCTATGAAATAAAGTTAATAATAGTATCTACCTCCCAAGGTTGCTGTGAAGATAATATTTGTAAAATGCTTAGCACAGTTCCTGACACATAGCGGGCACTTAGTAAATGTTCATTGTCTTCTGTTAGGCTATAAAACAACAGAGAACAGACATGCAAGATGATGTAGTAAAAACTAGGCCTAAATACCAAAGGCTTACAAAGCAAAGCATTTATATATTTAGGCAGCACTTGATATTTTCTGCTCACTATGAAGTGTGTATTCGAGATAGGAGATTCTTGATGCATCAAGATTGTCTGAAGGGATTCTTTCCCCAGAATAGTTTCAGTGAGCCTTTCAGTGGAGCAGATATGAGATTAGATAGATAGGTAGACAGATGGACAGACGAATGGATGGATATACATACATATACATACACACTATACATATATATATATATATATATATATATATATATATATATATAATTTGTATATATTTGTTACTATTCAGTCATTTCAGTTGTGTTCAACTCTTCATGACCCCGTTTGGGGTTTTCTTAGCAAAGATATTGGAGTAGTTTGTTATTTCCTTCTCCAGCTTATTTTACAGATGAGGAAACTGAGACAAACAGGATTAAGTGACTTGCCCAGGGTCATACAACCAGTAAGTGTCTGAGGCCAGATTTGAACTCAGGTCTTCTTGACTCTAGGCTTAGTGCCACCTTGCTTCCCCTATATACAAATAGACATACATATAAAACCTGCCACATATTTACAATGTATAGAATACATGCATATATTCATACAGATATACATATACATGCATGTAGATGTGTGTATGTATTATATACCTGTCATAGTACCTATATATGCGTATATGTGTGTGCATATACCTGCTATAATACCATGTAGATAATACCTGCTCCACTGTGTGTATATACATGTATTTGTGTATATAATTCTGAAATTTTTCTAATAATCATCCTCTGTTGAATTTATATAACCCTCCTGGGCAAATTGCTTAACTTTTCTCAGCCTCAGTTTCCTCACCTGTAAAGTAGAGATAGCAACAGCATCTACCTCATAATACTTTGTGATGATCAAATCAGTTAATGTACATAAAGCAGTTTATAAACCTTAAAGCACTATAAAAATTTGGCTAATATTATTATTGTAGCAGTTATTAATTACTATTATCATCATCAGAACGCACAGACCCCAAACCAGAACTTCTTTGCCTTATTTCCTGATCAGTCTTTTGAGACTCCCCCAAACCTTTCAGGAGACTACAATTTTAATGAGCTTGCTTAAAATGTGTACTGCATGCGATGGCCATGTTTTATGAAGCCTTAGATGTCTGCCTAAGAGCCTGAGGGGATGAGATGAACATAATACTTACAACCCAAGCAGCCGAGCCAAAAGACTACAGGTACCTCTGGGAGAATCCCACTGGTTCCATTAATTTAACAAGGGATGGTTATGGAATGTTATGGGAGATTTCAAATCCTAGTATCATAGAATTATAGATCTAAAAGGGACCTTAGAGATCGTCTTGTCCAATTTCTTCATTTTATAGATCAGGAAACTGGGGCCCACAGAGATGAAGCTCACAAGGCTAGAAAATAGGAGAGTCATGATTCCAATGTAGGTCCTCTGACTCCTAGCCTAGTGTTCTTTCTGCTTCAAGGACATGAGACAAAATCAGCAACATCTCACTCGCCATACAAACCAGAAAGCTAGAAAGGGGATCCATGGTTGTACCTGGATGAGCTACACAGATAGTGGTCACGGTGAGTTCTATCTTTTTTGTTTAATAATAAATGGAGTGAATTGTGTGCATTGGGGTGGGTTGGGGGGGCAGGGAAGGAAGAGCTTATACATTCAAATACTACATGAAAAATGGGAAAAAAATCAATTTCCCATCTAATGAACCAAAAGGACATAGCCAGCTCAACATAAGCTAGACAGACGATAGGAAGAATTTATTGGATGAAAATCCTTGGGAAATAAGAATGTTTTTTTCTAAGGAAAATTATGGAGTTTACTTCTTTGTAAATGCATAAGAATAAGAAGTTATCTTTCTACAGTGGTTTGAGTACAATCTTCCTTCTAGGCAAAGGAATGGACTACATGACTAGGAAAGGTCTTTTAGCCCCAGGATCCAATGAAGTTATAACAAAATCTATGTATGTTTTAAAAAATAAATTAATTCTAACCAACTGAGGGCTATTGGGATAGCTAGGTATTATATATCATATATGTATATATCATATATATATTACATATTCTCTATATTATCTATGTATATTATATACAGAGAGCATGCTGGGCCTTGGGGTAGGAATATTTGAATTAAAACCCAGCTTCAGACATTCACCAGCTGTATGACCCTGGACAAGTTAACATTCTGCCTGACTCAAGTTCCCTCCTCTGAAAGATGGAAATGAATAAGACCTCCTATGTCCTAGTGTGAGGATTAAATGAAATGATATTTATAAACATGCTTATCGCAGTGTCTGGTACATAGTAAGTACTTAGTAAATACTTCGTAGTAAGGATCAAATGACATCATATAGGAAGTGTTAGGCATGTATAAAGCATTGTCATTGTTAATTATATGTGCTAAGGAAATTAGCCTGTAGAACTGATATGGAGATAAATGGCGGGAAGACGGGGCTGGGGTCAGGTCTGCCAGTGGTATGCGGGCAAAGAAAGGAGGAGGTGAATTATTTTCATTTCCTTGCTACAAAGTGCAGAGTGAAAGCAGCTTAGAAATGTGATGGACTTCCTGTAACCCCAGATACTCCAGCTGCCCAGGTTGTCAACACCTGTACACTTTATATGATTTTATCAATAGAGCATCCAAGCGCAGTCAAGAATCCTACCTCCCACTGATATTTCCTCTTGAAACTTCTACAGAGCTATGCCTAACAATATAAGAGACTGGAGAGAAAAGAAACATACACACAAGTTTATAAAATCACCAAAGTGCTGGGAGTCACACGATTAATACCTTAGCAAACACCTCACACTTAATCATTCTTCACAGCTGATGAATTCTTTTTTTTGCCTTTTTTTTGGTTTGTTTCTTTTTTTTAGTCATTTTTCCCCTTTCAATCTGGCTACTCAGCAGCCTTACCCATTGAAAATCTCAAATACAATGGGCTAGATTCACCCACTTGCAGCCCCTCCCTCCAATCTTAAAAAATATATATTTTTTTAATAAGAGCAGAGTCTGAAGCCTGCAAATTTTAGAAATTGCTCCTGTGAATCACCCAAGAGTCATCCAAATGGAGGCTTCCACATCCCATTCCAGTAAATGTTATTTCAGATCATTATTTTCTTGGCTGCCTTGAGATCACGGGAATGATTTGGGACTGGCAAAGAAGTCCTCTGGGTAATGACTTTCCCCCTCTCTGTTGGAAAGAATCCTTCTTAAATTAAAGAAAAAGGATCTTTTTTTAAAGCAATCTGCTTTGTTATTAATTGGTTTTTTTCTTATTTGGGAGAAGGGAAACTAGTCGGTGGTGGGATAGAGGTAGAGTAGAGTTGGGTTTTCTACCCAAATGGATCTGATGCATATTTCCTTTCAGACATTCAGATGATTGAGATCTGATTTCAATTCATCCATGCTGCCATTCATTCAATAAGTGTCTAAGGAGCACTATATAGGTGGTGTGAAGAATATGAAAGATTAAGGCACTAGCCACAACCTCATGTTGCTTAGGGAAACAAAATAGACAATGAAGACATTTAAAATGCACAAGAATGTCAAAACAAATTGTACAACTCAGCCATGAGCCTTGGCATAATGGGAGGTTTAGATTTGGTGTCAGAACACATGGGTTCAAATCCCAATTCTTCTAATTACTACCCATATAAAATGCTTTTGTCCATTGTAAAAGGTTACATATCTATCAATTCCTCTTGGTACTCTTGAAATACAACTTCGTACCTTGTGTCTTTGGGTTGATCTTTCAGACAAAGGGTTATTGTGTCACGTTCAACCATGTTCTGTTGAATTAATCCCACCCCAACAAGGTAGGGATCCTTTAACTCATTGATCAAAACTATTAAAGCATAGGACTCACCATCAAAGGTTTACATGCAATATGGCCTTGTATAAGTCACTCTCCCTGATCCTCAGTTTGTAAAATGAGGGAGAGGGACAAGATGATCTTTAAGGTCCCTTCAAGATCTAAAGCTTGGAATACCCATGACCCAAAAGAAATCAGTGTTATGGAATGGGAATTCAAGCCACAGACCTGAAATGTGGTTAATTTTTCATCCCTCCCTATTCTTTCTTTTGAGCAAGATTTTCATCTGAATCTGTATTCCTAGGAGATTTCAATATACATTTGCTATAACCACAGTTACAGTTATATCAATAAGCATTTATCAAATGCCAAGTCATGAGCCCACTGGTATGCCAAAGCTAAGAGGAAAACTTAAGTTGTCACTAGCACATGTGGGTGAGGTCAATGCAAATTTTGCTGATCTAATAAAAAAAACCCTTAGGCTAATCATTTTTGAAAGCAATTTACAAAGTAGGATGAACGCCAATAGATTAAATTCGAAGTGTCAATAAGGCCTCCTCCCTCACATCCCCCAAGATCTGTACCCAGAGAATTTAACAGAAATGAGGTCAACAACCAAAGGGACAATTCTGAGATGATGTCCTTTGCTTTAACAGTGTTGTTGTTCAATGAGTTGAAGGATCCCTACCTTGTTGGAATAGAATTAGTTCAACAGAACATGGTTGAATGTGGAACAATAACCATTTGTCTGAAAGATCAACCCAAAGAAAGAAGGTAGGAAGTTGTATTTCAAGAGTGCCAAGAGGAATTGATCTAAATTTGTTTAGCAAGTAATCACTCATGAGGCCAAAAATACTTGGGGACCAGAGAATGGTCTCAGGGACAATTTTTTGCCTTTCTTGGTATCTCCAACACTTAGCACAGTGTCTGGCACCTAGTGAGTGCTTCATAAATTTATTGACTGACAGACATGAGATTAGGACTGATAGGTGGTCATTTTGAGGATTTCTCAAGGGGACAAGGAGAGAAGGGGCCTGGGGTCTCCACACTCATATAGGGCAACAACACCAAGGTTAGTGGCAGTCAGTAGCAATAACAACTGAAGTTCTCTTTTTCAAAACCAAGCCTTCAGTGAAGACCACAACATGTGACTCTAAAGGAACAACAGATACTTGAATCTGTTTGTTTGTTTGTTCACTTTAATACATACGATCATGAAGCAATGAGAGAAAAGCAAGCAGGAGAAAGTGGTGGTCCTTACCTCTGCCCTTTGCCTTACTTTATCAGGGTGTGACTGGCACCAGATCTTTTGTATTATTTATTATTGCTTTAAAGATTGCATTTGAGGGACCTAGCTTATTTCTCTTAAACATCTGTGGCTGACTCTGACCTTGTTTCCCAGTGTTTCTTTGGTTTTTTATTTTATTTTATTTTTAATTTATGGAATAAAACAAGCCTTTCCATAATAAAAAAAAAGATGATAATACATGAAACTGCAAATCTGCTATTCACAATTTGCTATTCCTTTCAAATATACAACAAAATTATCATGTAATTTTTTTCTTTCTTTCCTTTCCTTCCCCCCCACCCTAGAGATGGCTACTGTCAGACACAAATAAGTATATGAATGTACAATTATCATATACGTGCTTCTATTTATCAGTGCTTTCTCTGGATGCAGATAGAGTCTTCATATGTCCTTCATAGTTAATTTGGGTATTTGTAATAGACAAAATAACTTATTTGCTTAAAGTTTTTCTTAAAATAATATTGCTATTACTGTATATGATATTCTCTTGGTTCTGCTCATTTTGCTCTTCATTATTTCATGCTAGTCTTTCCATGTGTTTCTGAAATCATTGAGCTCATCATTTCGTATGGCACAGGAGTATTCCATCGCAATCATATACCACAATTTATTCAGTCACTCTCCCATTGATGAGCATCCCTGAAATTTCTAGTTCTTTACCACCACAAAGAGAGCTGCTACAATCATTATGGAACATATTGCTTCTTTTCCTTTTTCCTAATCATCTTTAGACATAGACCAAGTAGTGATATTGCTGGGTATAGGTAGTATAGGTAGTTTAGTAACTCTTTGGGTGTAATCCCAGATTGCTCTCCAAAACGGTTGGATCATTTTACAACTAGTGTTCCTATGTTGACAACCTAAGAGCACAAGGCAGCCCTGGGAGCCACAGAGGATTACAGGGATCCTTCCTAGCCCTGTACAGGGATCTTAATCCTAAACCCATTGTTTTTGCTCTCTAACTCTGGGCATCATAATGAGCCATTTCATAACTCTAATTCCAGGAACATTCCAAGGTTATCATGACCATGGGTCATTTAAAAAAATCTTCCTCATCAGATAAATAGTAAAGAGAGTTCCATGCATGTACCTATGTAATGTAACGTTCCATTTCCATGGAATCGTTGTCTTTCCGGTAGAACTTAAGTTCCTCAGTGTCAGAAACTGCTCCATTTTTGTCTTTGTCTCCCTCCATGAGGTCATTTGATCTAATATCCTCATTTTCACATGAGGGGTGACTGAGGATCATGGAGATTGGAGATTGGAAATGGAGTCACGGAGTTGGAAGAGACCTCAAAGCCCATCTAATCCAGTCTCCTCATCATACAGATGAAGGAAACTGAGGCCTAAAGAGGTTAAATATCCTGCCCACTACGACATGAGTAATGACAAAGCCAGAATTTGAACTCTGATTTGGTGAATCCAAGTGCAATGCTCTTTCCACTGCACCACACTACCTCTCATCGGAAGAGCTGATTTGGCCAAACTTATATGGTAAAGAAATTGGATAGTAGGAAGGGAATAAGCATTTCTACAGCACCTACTGCATTCCAGGCACTGTGCTAAGTGCTTTTCAAATACTATCTTCTTTGATTCTCACAACAGCCCTGCAGTGTAGGTGCTGTTATTACCTCCATTTTATGAATGAGCAAAGTGAGACAAACAGAGGTCAAGAGACTTGCTCAGAGTCACACGGTTAGTAAGTGTCCGAGGCCAGATTTGAGCTCAAGTCTTTCTCACTATCCCCAAAGCCCTGAACCACCTAGCTGTCCTGGGATACTTTGTAATGGCAAGCAGGGTGGGACTTTTTGCTGTTTTTTGTTTGAGTGCTTCTCAGCACTAAGTGGATCTAGTGCCTTTGATTGAGTCTTGCCTTTGTTTCAATCAGGAGTCTTTGACTGAATCAAGAGTCTTTGATGACCTGCTTAAGAAACAAGAAAGCCCCAGACCCCAGGCCCCACACCCTTTTCCTCAGTAGATACTAAGCCTTTTCCCCCACCCTTATGCTAAGTAGGCACTAAGCCCCAGGGCCCTAAACAAGGTATATATACTCTGAGGTTGGCATTTTGCTTTTGGAGACACACTCATTGGAAGAGGGTTGGTGATTTGGCCAGAGGAGACTCTAGGTAGCCATTGGAGTCCTGCCCCCTTTGAAAAACCCAGATGTTGGTGCTTCTCTCTCTGGTAACTATGTATATAATGACTTGGTTAGACAGCTAGAAGCCTGCCTGCTGATTTGTGTTATTTTGTTCTGTTTATGTAATTTCTGCTTGTAATTTCTGTTTTTGTTTTTTCTGAAGTTCAAGGTGCTGATTTTTTCCCCTGAACTGAGTGAAAGATATGTATGTATATATGTATATATATATATATATATATATATATATATATATATATATATACACACACACATATGTGTGTGTGTTTAATTAAAGTGATATTGTAAACTCCTTAAAGTTGCTTTCCTTAGAAAAGCAACCTGTACTAACAGTCCTCTTGTGTGCTGGTGTGATTGGTCTTCCACAGCCACAGTAGCAGCAAGTAGCATCGTTGTTACATACTCCCACATATGGTACTGGGCTACATGCTTACAAGCTAATCTCTTTTAAATATTTGAATTTATAAGTATCTGTCAATTTGATTCTGAAAAAAATCAAGAGTTTTTACTGACTCACAAGGCCAAATCAATGTTACTCTACTAACTTCACTTCTGGAGAAACATGATAAATTGCTTATCAATCAGAATCAGGCCAGCCCCCACAGCCCAACTCATTTCAGTGATCAGAGGAATCAACAAAGAAGTTCTCCTAATCCATCAGTTCTTGGGCTTTTGTTTTGTTTTACAAAAAATGTTTTGTAAAGGGCTAAAATTAATTTAACTTCATTCAGTCATAACAGTCATTCAGTCATCTATTCAATAGACATTTATTAAGCGCCTAATATATACCAGGCATTGTGCTAAGTGCTAAGGATAACACAAGAGGCAAAAGACAGTCCCTGCCCTCCTACAATTGAATGGGGGAAACAACATGCAAACAATATATACAAAACAAGCTATATATAAGATTAAAAAGGCAATAATTAACAGAGGGAAAACACTGGAATTCAGAAGTGTTAGGAAAGTCCTCCAGTAGGAGGTAGGATTTTAGATAGGACTTAAAGGAAGCCAGGGAAGGCAGCACTTGAGGCAGAGAAGAAAGGGTGTTCCAGGCATGGGTGACAGTTGGAGAGAATACTCAGAGTCCAGAAATGGAACATCCTGTTTATGAGACAGCCTGGAGGCCAATGTCACTGGATCGAAGAGTGTGCGTGGAGAAGTAAGACGCAATAATACTGGAAACGTAAGAGGGGGCTAGGTTATGAGGAGCTCTGAATGTCAAATAGAGCATTTTGTTATTTGTCCTAGAGGTAATAGGGAGCCATTGGGGTTTTTTAGTGGAGGATGACATTATTGGACCTGAATTTTCAGAAAATCACTTCAGTAGCTGTACAGAAGGTGGCTTGGAGCGGAGAGAGACTTGAGGCAGGCAGCCCCACCATCAGGCTATTGAAACAATACAGATATGAGGTGATGAAAGCTCACACTAGAATGGTGGCAGTGTTAGAGGAAAGAAGGGGACATATTTGAGAGATGCTCTAAAAGTGACATCAGAAGGGTTCTGCAACAAATTACATACAGGGAGTGAGAGATAGTGAGGAGTCCAAGATGACTCCTAGGCTGTGAGCTTGTAAGACGGGTAGGAGGGTGTTGGCCCTGTACAGTAATAGAGAAGGCAAGAGAAAGGGGGAGTGACTAGGGAGAAAAATAAAGAGCTCTGTTTTGGATATAGTGAGTTTAAGATGTCTGCTGACATCTCATTTGAGATGTCTGAAAGACAATTGGAGACGTGAGACTGGAGGTCAGCTGAGAGGTTGAATCAGGAAAGGCAGATTTGAGAGTCATCAACATAGAGATGGTAATTCAGTTCAATTCTGGGGCACCACAAGTGTTCAGCAGACTCCTATCACACGGAAAGCACTCTGTAAAAATGTTTGGAGATATATAAAGAGGAGTATGATGATTCTTCCCTTGAAGGAGTGAATTATCTTAGGGCACTAACAGATTTCTAGTACTGTCAAAAAGGCACTATCTTTCTTTCTCCAGGCCAAAGCAGAGTACAGGGCCCTATGATAGGGTAAGGTTAAATTTCAACCAATTAGAGGGTAGGAGCAAGGGTCACATCTCCTTTTCCCAGTAATAACCAGTCATGGTGATTATCTCCAATCCAACAAACCTGCTCTGATCCTTTGACACTCTTCTCCTCAGTCCTCTCTCTCTTCTATGCAAATTCCCAAGCTACCCTGTTCTGAGATATCCCTCTCTGGGTGGTTATAACTTAGCTAATACCTAGTACCCACTGGAGCAATTAAACAAGTGCCATTGGAAAAATCACTGCCACCCCCTCCCAGCACACTTGCCTTCATCCCAAGATCACCTTGGAGCTTCAGCAGGTGGCTTTCAAAAGGTGAGTGTGCCCAGGGCCTTGATCTAAGAATAAGGACCCCACCCACCCTTTTTTGCTTTAGGTGTAACAGGGAGATAAGCAGGCTCAGTAGGTCCAGATCTGTAGCTCAGATATCGTTACATTATCTTTCCCCTAAACCTGCCTCTTTTCCAAACTTTTCTATTTTTGCTAAGGCCATCACCACTTTTCAATGATCAACTTTTTTTTTAATTTTTAAATTCAATTTCATTTTATTTTCATCTCCAAATTCTGATCACATCTCCTCCTCACCTCTCCCAAAATGAAAAAGTAAGAAATATAAAACCCACTAAAAACATATACAGTCAAGAAAAATAAAGTCATGCATTGGTCATGTCCCCCCCCCAAAAAAAAACCTCATTCTGCATTTTGAGTCTATAACCTCTCTGTCTGGAGATAAGTAGCATGTTTCATCAAGATTCCTTTGGAACTGTGGTTGGTCATTATATTGACCAGAATTTCTATCATTTCAAAGTTGTTTTGTCTTTACAACATTGTTACTATCAATCAATTAATAAACATGTATTGTGTGTGTGTGGTTCTCAAAGAGGACCATGACATCAGGGAGATGTCATGACTTGCAGTTGACTTTGATTTGAGTGAGGGAGGGCTGTGCAAGGCAACCAGCCTCACTTTCTCCTCCAGAGCCATCTGGATCCAATGGCCAGATATTCATCAGGATGACTGAAGATGGCCCAGGATGCAATGGGAGACTCTGGCCCTTTTAGGCTAAGGTCTTTTTGGGTTCTCACATTGAATGAGGTAGGGTGAGTAGGGTTCTTTAAGTAGTGAAAAAAGGGATGGCCCCTTTAATCACCAGTCACTGTGCTAAGTACTGGGAATACAAAAAGAACCAAAAGACAGTCCCTTGTCCTCAAGGACATTATAATCTAATGGGGGAGACAATGTGCAAACAAATACATATAAAGTAAACTATATATAAGATGAAAAGAAAATAATTAACAAAAGGAAGATAATAGGTGTTGGGAAAGGTTTCCTGTAGAAGTTAGGATTTTAGTTGGGACTTAGAGAAAGCTAGGGAGGGCAGTAGTTGGGACAGAGAAGAGAGAGTGTTCCAGGTGTAGGGGACAGGCAGAGAGAATACCTGAGTCCAGAAATGGCTCCAATGATACTGGATACTGGATCGTAGATTATGTTGAGGAATAAGGTGTAAGAACACTGGAAAGGTTGCGGGGGGGGGGGGGGGGGGCAAGTTATAGATGCCAAACAGAGCATTTTGTATTTGTTCCTGGAAGAAATAAGAAGTCACTGGAATTTATTGAGTGGGGGGGAAGGGGGTGACATTATCAGACCTGTATATTCAAAAAAGTGACTTTAGTGTCTGAACAGAGAATGGATAAGGAGTAGGGAGAGACTTGAGGCAGACAGACCCACCAGCAGGCAGGGCCTGTCTGTACTAAAGTGGTAGCAGTGTCTGAAAAGGGAAGGGGGCATATTTGAGAGATGTTGTAAAGAGAAAATTAGCAGTCTTGACAACAGATTGGATGAGGGGAAGGTGGGGGAGAGATAATTAGAAATCCAGGATGACTCCTAGGTTGTGAGCCTGTGGAATTGGGAGGATGGTATTGGCTAGGGTAGCTGGGTAGAAGTTGGGTAGGATAGAGGGGGGAAGGTACTGAGTTCTATTTTGAATGTTTTGACTTTAAGAAGTCTACCGGACATACGCTATGAGATATCTGAAAGGTAGTTGGAGATTGGAGATCAGTAGAGTTTTGCGAAGGATGGTAAGTTTAAGAGTCATTGATATGAAGATGGTAATTAAATAAATGGGAGCTAATTAGATCACTAAGTGAAGTACTATAGCAGGAGAAGAGAAAAAGGCCCAGGAAAACCCTGGGGAACACCTATGGTTAGAAGGCATGATCTGAAAGAAGATACAGCAAAGAAGTGATCAGATAGATGGAAGAAGAACCAAGAGAGAGTGGTGTCCTGACAACCTAGAGAAAAGAATATCAAGGAGAGAGTTATTAATAGTGCCAAAGGCTGCAGAGAGGTCAAGGAGAATGAAACCACTAATAGATCATTAATAACTTTGGAGAGAACCACTTCCATAGAATGATAAGGTTGGAAGCCAGATTGTAAAAGTTTAAGAAGAGAGTGGGAAGAGAAAGAGTAGATTTGTAGACCACCCTTTCCAGGAGTTTAGCTAGAAAAGGCAGAGGAAACATGGAATGATAGTGGGGATGGAAGGATCAAGTGAAACTTTTTTCAGTACAGGGAGACATTGCATATTATTGTAGGCAGTATAAATGAACCAGTAGACAGAGTGAGATTGAAAATAAATGAAATAGTGGTGACAGAGAGAGCAGTCTGTTGGAGATGAGATAGAATGGGATTGCTTGAACAAGTAGAGGGGGTTAGCCTAGGTAAGGGGTAAGGCCACTTTGTCACGTGAGACAAGGGTAAAGGAGAAGAGAGTGGCAGAAGGTATCTGAGAGTTGGGAGATGAGGAAGAGAGGAGGAATTGAGAAGAAGAGGGGGTTCATGGTGAATGGCCTCAATTTCTTTCCTGTAAAATATGAGGCAAAATTCTCACCTGGTGGAAGGGCGTTGGGGTTTGGGAAGTTTAAGGGGAAATGAAAAAGTTTGGAAAAGCCACTGTGGAAAGTAGGATAGTGAGTTGATAAGGGGGGTATAGTAGGATTGCCTAGCAGCAGTGAGGGCCCAGTTGAAGTTGTGTAACATAAATTCGTAGTGGACCCAGTCAGAATGGTTGCATAATTTTCTCCATCTACATTCAATAGCAACTGCATAGAAGCAAAGACAACTAATGGTGGGGGTGATCCAAGGCTGAGTCTTGATAATTGTCAATGTGATGAGGCAAAGCAGAAAGGGATTCAAGAGAGGAGGACAGCATAGAGTTGACTTGGTTCACTAAACTTGTGGAAAGTAAGTAGTTTGAGGAACTGAGTAGTTAAAGTATTTGTTGTTATTGTTTTTCAGTCATGTCTGACTTCATGACTCCATTTGGGGTTTTCTGAGCAAAGATACTGGAGTGGTTTGCCATCTCCTTCTTCAGCTCATTTGACATATGAGGAAACTGAGGCAAACAGGGTTGAGTGATTTGCCCAGGGTCACACAGCCAGTAAATGTCTTCCTGGTTCCAGGCCTGACACTTTATCCACTGCACCACCTAGTTGCCCCTAAGGTATTTGAGGGAGAGTCAAGATGTATATTGAAGTCCCCTATATGAGGAGGAGTTAAAGAGGAGAGAAAAATTTTGAGACAGGAATTGAATTCATTGAAAAAAGGAAGAAGAGTGACCTTGGAGTCAATAGACAACAGTTACTAGGATTTTGATTGGGTAAAAGATATGATAGCATGAACCTCAAAGGAAGAGAGTGGTGGATGAAGGGCAGAACCTATATTCCAACTGCCCCTGCCTCAACCAGTGAAGCAACGAGAATGAACGAAGGAATAGCCAGTACTGGAAAGGGTGGCCAGGGAGGCTGCATCATCAGGGTAGAGACAGGTTTCATTAAGAGCTAGAAGATGTAAGGAGTGGAAGAGGGAAGAATAGATGTAAAAGGGAAGGAAGTTGGTTTCCAATGGAACAGGACACAGTGGAATGGCTGGGTGGCATTAGGTTGAAACTTCCTAAGGGGGTTGGGAATGGGGAAATCAAGAAGTGGGGTGGGGAATGAGAATGAGCAATCAAGAAGTTGGGGTAGGGAATGGGGTTTGGATGATGATCTACAGGTTTTCAGAGTAACTGGGATGTGAAGGGTATGACCAGGCATGGGGACATTCATCACTGATTGGAGAGCACTGCTCCTCTACCCTCAAGGGAGGGGCAGCAAGAAATGGGAGGCCTGAAATAGAAGGGAAGATCTCTCTTTGTTGCCCTGGAAGAACTCCAGTCCCAGTTGGGAGTCTGGTCTGGGAGCAAGAAGCGGAAGCTCCCTTGTGCTGGCACAGAAAGAAGTGGTTGCTCTGAGGCAGATGGAAGCTGCCTGGACCTTCCCCTTGCAACCTTCCCTCAGGGGACACACAGGGCTCAGCAGGATATGGCAAGGGAACTGTGGCTCCACTTCTCACCTGAGGAGGCTGGCAATGAAGCTATAGCAGGAAGTAGTGGATTCCCCATACAGGAGGAAATCCTTTGGGAAAGATGGAAGACTCCCAGCCTGGTCCCTCGAAGCCTTTCCTCAGGGGATACATTGTGCCCAGCAGGAAAGGGAAGACACAAGAATGTTTTGTAATTGTATTCACAATGTTGTCCTGCGTCCTGGCAAGTAGACTTGTAAATATTTTACACTGCCTGTAGTTCTTGTAAACAGAATTTCTCCTTCTATCTCTTCCTGCTGAATTTTGTTGGCTATATATAGAAATGCTGATGATTTTTGTGGGTTTATTTTATATTTTACAGCTTTGTTGACAGTAATGCACTTTTCAAATTTATTTTTTATTTTTTAATATTTTTAGTTTTCAACATTGATTTCAACAAGATTTTGAGTTACAAATTTTCTCCCCATTTCTACCCTTCCCCCACCCCAAGATGGCATATATTCTGATTGACCTTTTCCCCAGTCTGCCCTCCCTTCTATCACCCCTCTCTCCCCCTCCCTTATCCCCTTTCCCCTTAGTTTCTTGTAGGGCAATATAGATTTCTATACCCTATTGCCTGGATATCTTATTTCCCAGTTGCGTGTAAAAACAACTTTTTTTTGAGCATTTGTTTTTAGAACTTTGAGTTCCAAATTTACTCTCTTCTTCCCTCCCTACCTACCCTTCTTGAGAAGGCAAGCAATTCAACACAGGCCACATATGTATCATTAAGCAAAACACTTCCATAATAGCCATGTTGTGAAGGACAAACTATATTTCCCTCCATCCTATTCTGTCTCCCCTTTATTCAATTTTCTCCCTTCACCCTGTCCCTTTTCAAAAGCATTTGTTTTTGATTACCTCTTCCCCCAATCAGCCCTCCCTTCTATCATCTCCCCACTCTTATCCTCTTCCCTCCCACTTTCCTGTAGGGTAAGATACCCAATTGAGTGTGTATGTTATTCCCTCCTTAAGTCAAATCTGATAAGAGCAAGATTCACTCATTCCCTTTCATCTGCCCCCTCTTCCCTTCCATTATAACTGCTTTTCCTTGCCACATTTACATGAGATAATTTACCCCATTCTATCTCTCCCTTTCTCCTTCTCCCAGTATATTCCTCTCTCATCCCTTAATTTTATGTTTTTAGATATCATCCCTTCATATTCAACTCACTCTGTGCACTCTGTCTATATATATGTATATTCCCTTCAACTACCCTAATACTGGGAAAGGTCTCATGAATTAGAAAAATCATCTTTCCATGTAGGAATGTAAATGAAATGGTTCAACTTTAGTAAGTCCCTTATTATTTCTCTTTCCTGTTTACCTTTCCATGCTTCTCTTGGTTCTTGTGTTTGAAAGTCAAATTTTCTATTCAGCTCTGGTCTTTTCACTGAGAAAGGTTGAAAGTCCTCTATTTTATTGAAAATCCATATTTTGCCCTGGAGTGTTATACTCAGTTTTGCTGGGTAGGTGATTCTTGGTTCTAATCCTAGATCCTTTTACCTCTGGAATATCATATTCCAAGTCCTTTGATCGCTTAAGGTAGAAGCTGCTAGATCTTGTATTATCCTGATTGTGTTTCCACAATACTCAAATTGTTTCTTTCTGGCTGCTTGCAATATTTTCTCCTTGACCTGGGAACTCTGGAATTTGGCAACAATATTCCTAGGAGTTTTATTTTTGGGGTCTTTTTCAAGAGGCAATTAGTGGATTCTTTCAATTTCTATTTTACCCTCTGGTTCTACAATCAGGGCAATTGTCCTTGATAATTTCTTGGAAGATGATGTCTAGGTTCTTTTTTTGATCGTGGCTTTCAGGTAGTCCAATAATTTTTAAATTATCTCTCCTGAATCTATTCTCCAGGTCAGTGGTTTTTCCAATGAGATATTTCACATTGTCTTCCATTTTTTCATTCTTTTGGTTCTGTTTGGTAATTTCTTGATTCCTCATAAAGTCACTAGCTTCCACTTGCTTCATTCTAACTTTTAAGGCAGTATTTTCTTCAGTGGTCTTTTGTACTTCCTCTTCCATTTGGCTAATTCTGCCTTTTAAGGCACTCTTCTCCTCATTGGCTTTTTGGTGCTCTTTGGCCATTTGGGCTAGTCTATTTGTTAAGGTGTTATTTTCTTCAGTATTTTTGGGGTCTCCTTTAACAAGTTAACTTATTTTTCATAATTTTTTTGCATCACTCTCATTTCTCTTCCCAATTTTTCCTCTACTTCTCTTACTTGCTTTTCCAAATCCTTTTTGAGCTCTTCCATGGCCTGAGACAATTCATATTTTTTCTTGGAGGCTTTTGATGTAGGATCTTTGACTTTGTTGCCTTCTTCTGGCTGTATGTTTTGATCTTCTTTGTCACCAAAAAAAAAGATTCTATTGTCTGAGTCCTTTTATGCTGCTTGCTCATCTTCCCAGCCAATTACTTGACTTTGGAGCTTTTTGTCAGGGTATGACTGCTTTCAGAGTGACAAGTGCTTTGTCCTAAGCTTCAAGGGTTTTGCACTGCTGTTTTCAGGGCTACTTCTACTCCACAGTCACCACAAGCTCTGCCACACCTCCCTCAAGAACCTCCAACCAGGACCATGACCCAGATCCAAGCAGGGCAAAGCAAGAGAACCCTGCCTCTGCTCCAGCAAAGTGCTCCCTGTATTCCTGCTCTAATCGGCTGCTTGATTCCTCCCACAGTGTGAGCCAGGGGCTTCAGAAGCAGCTGCCATTGGAGTTCTAGAAGCAGCTGCTGGAGCTTCCTGCTGCTACCGCCCACCACCCCAGGGATGTGGCCTGAGCCCTCACTTCTCTCAGCCAGATCCAGCAGTTTTCCCACTGACTTGCTCCCATGTCTTTGGCATTTGTGAGTTGAGAAGGCTAGTAACTGCCACAGCTCAGTGATTCAGGGCCCTGAGACCTGCACCAGCTGATCTACTCCCAGCCTGGTCTGTCTTGGTGTGGTCCACACTGGGCTGCACTCTGCTCCCAGTAGGATGCGGTTAGTCTCTTCTCAGCAACCATCCAGGCCATCTTGGGCTGGAGACTTGTTTCTCTCTGTTATTTCATGGGTTCTGTAGCTCTTGAATTTGTTTAGAGTCATTTTTTACAGGTGTTTGGAGGGATTTGGGGAAGAGCTTAAGTGAGTCCCTGTTTTCCAGCTGCCATCTTGGCTCCACCCAATAATGCCCTTTTATAACTTCAATGTCATCTTCACCTCTTCACTCTCCATCACCTTACATATCTAATCTCTTGGCAAATCTTGTAATTTCTGCCTCCACAACATCTCTCAACTCTACCCCTTTCTCTCAACTCACATAGCCACCACTCTAGTTCAGGTTCTCCTTCACTCTCCCTGAACTATTGCAATAGTCTCCTAACTGAACTCCTCAATTCAAATCTCTCCTCTCTCCCATGCATCCTCCACACAGCTATTAAAATGATATTCTTAAAACTCTGGTCTCACCATGTTTCTCCTCTATTCAATAAATTCATTGACTCACTATTGACACTAGGATCATACGCCATTTTGACTTTATCTCATCATTTTTAGCTTCTATTTTTGTGTAAATTTTATGATGGATATAATTATTAGTATAGTAGTTGTTTGTCCTTCCCTTCAAAAGAGACCAATGACATCACAGGGTAATGTCTCGACTCATGCATGAATTGAAGTGAGGCAGAGTTGCACAAAGTCATCAGCCTCACTCTCTTCCAGAGTCATCAAAGTCCATTGGCGAGACAAAGTCAGGATAAATGGCAATGGCCCAGGATGCAAAGGACTGGTGTCTTTGGTGTCTGACCAAGCTCTAAGAGCTCCACAGCACCCATTCTGCCAGAGGAACTCTTCACATGCTTGAGGTAGACACTCCTAACTCACCAAAAGTTTGGGACGCATTGGTTCCCCTCAACCTGGTTTAGCCTGCCCGTAGAGAGTTTTCATGGGGTGGGGGAGGTTGCTGCTGCACATGCTATAGGTTCTTAGAGCCACAGGTGAGAGCTGGGTGACAGGTGGACACCAAAGATGGATGAGCAGCCCTGAAAAGAACTCAGTAAGTCCTCACACCAGAGGTGCCAGTCTTTCCTGAACATCCCAGTATATGCATATAATTGATAAATAAGAAAATATACTTAGCATTTTCATCTCAGCAATTTCCACCCTAGGGCCTTGCTTTCTTCATTGATGAGTACCTCACATGGCTCTTGATTTCAATGCAGGGGTATTCCAGTCTTGACTCACTTTACTACCCAGCCATCTCCTTACCAGCCACCTTGTCATCCTCCTATGTAAACTTGCCTCTTTCCCCTTCTCTCCCTATCCCCCTACCAAAAATTTCTCAGGTTTGGGAAACATTAAGAAATCCATCCTACCATTTTTCCTAAGAAGGGATGGATCAGTCTAGTCCCCTCTAACTTCATTCACCATCTCATTATCTTTCCAAGCCAAAACACTCCTCCTTGACTAGACTTAGCAATGTGGAACTTATTTTAAACATTGAATACAGGTTTTTTTTTTCATTTATTCAATATCCACAAGTTAGGGGTTCTGACATAAAAGATTTTTACTGATGAGCTACATAATCAAAGAAGTTTTGAGATCACTGCTATAGATAAACCTCATGGTTTTGCTCATTGGTATTATGTGAGGTATTACAGCGGGTAGAGTGTTGAACTTCCACTATGCCAGCCCCCTTCTTTTATTTGTGATTTGTTTTGAGAGCCTCCATCTTGGGGAGGGGCCCAGGCTGGCCTTTTCCAGGCACAGGGGTACCTCTCCCCTGTTTTTAGCAGTTCCTTTTATTGTGTTTTGCCTACACCTGAGAAAGTAAGCTCCTTGAGGGCAAACAATGTCTTCTTTTTTGTATCTTTTTGTATTTGTATCCCCTGGGGACAATTTGGTGGCATACAGGATACAGCACTGGGCTGGGAATCAGAAAGACTCATCTTACTGAATTCAAATCCAGTTTCAAACATTTACTAGCTGCGTGACCCTGGGCAAGTCACTTAATCCTGTTTGCCTCAGTTTCCTCATCTGTAAAATGAGCTGGAGAAGGAAATGGCAAACCACTCCAGTATTTTGCCAAGAAAACCCCAAAAGGAGTCACGAAGGGTCGACATGATTGAACCAACTCAACAGCAACAAAATTTGTATCCCCTGTGCTTAGCACAATGCCTGACACATAATGAAATGTTTAATAAATGCTTGTTGTCTTGCCTTGCCTTCAATGGATTTGTATAACAGTGATTTTCCTTAGGTCTGCTGATATAATTAAAAGGCATTCACAATAAGGTAACCCAGTTCTCTCCCTTCTGACTCTGCAGGATGTGACACCATTCCCCACGATATCACGGAGGAGAGATCGATCTTCAAGAAGCAATCATTTTGTGCTAGGTGCTGGAGATACAAAAATCAAAATAAAATAATTCCCGCATTTCTGAGTGTATAGGAAGCAATAATCCCATCTGAAAGATCAATGTGACAAATGAAGATACAGAAAGGACCTACAAGACTGGGAGTGGGGAAAACTAGGTTGGGATGAAAAGTAAACATTTCTTGTTTCTTTCCCCCCTATTCCTAGGTCAGTCTATGCTTAACAGCAAGGACAAAGGTGCCTGATGAGTCTTCCTGACCTGTCTTGCCACTGGACTCCAATGACTCTGGAGTAGAGAAGGAGGCTACATAGCCCTGCCTCACTTAAATCCAATTCACTTGCAAGTCAAGACATCAGCCTCCTGAAGTCCCTGGTCCTCTTTGAGAAACAACGGACCTGAAAGTAATCCCTCTGGGTTAAGCATTGTCCCCACCAGGTAATCTCTTTTAAAATGAAAAGAAAAAAAAACTCCCTACAGGAGCATTTAGCCACAGTACCAGGCCCTTAGTAGACTTTAAATAAATGTTTACTGACTGACTGATCAAGAAAGATCAATGGTCAATGTAAACACACTGAATTGGAGCTGGGAGGAGGGGAAAGGAAGGGCATTAAAAGGATTTAAGAATATACCAAGTCAAAGGGGAGTATCAAAGAGAGCCCTGTCTCAAATATTGAGGAAGAGAAATGCTTTCTTTTTTTTTTTAAGTTGCAACATCAGCTTTGGGGTTAGTGGCAACTGCAAATTTGGACTGCAACTAACAGAAACAGGAGGATTATATCCCCCAAAATTCTGGCTTCATCTTCACATTGTCAGAGCCAGACTATGCAAGAGAAAGCAAGATCAACTTCATTTCCGATTAGAGTGCACAGTTAGAAACTTGTAGATTTCAGCCTGATAAAATGGCTATCTCTGTGGCAAAGTTTCAGTCAAGATTTAGCTCAATCAAGCTAGCTAGGTTTGGGGCCGAGGGGATGGGGGCAGGGAGCAGTAAGTCTATCTTTGACTACTCCTCTGTCTGCTTTTGACACTTTTAAATGCTCTTCAAAAAGTGTGGAGAAATGAATGGAGAGCTGGCCTCTAAGTGAGGAAGACTTGGGTTCACTGACTCATTTGCTGTTCCTTGAACAAGAAACTCCATGGAACATTATGTACAGTAACAGCAATATTGTACAATGAGCAACTATGAATGACTTAGCCATTCTCAGCAATACAATGATCCAAGACAATTCCAAATGACTCATAATGAAAAGTGCTATCTTCTCCAGAGAAATAACTAATGGAGTCTGAATGCAGACTGAAACATACTATTTTTCACTTTCTTTATTGTGTCTGTGTGCATGTTTTTTGGTTTGTGCTTTCTTTCACAACATGACTAATATGGAAATGTTTTGCATGATTGCGCATGTATAAAATATCAAATTGCTAACTGTTCTAGGGAAAGGAAAGGAGAGGGAAGGAAAGAAAGAATTTAGAACTCAAAGTTTAAAAAAACAAATGTTAAAAATCATTTTTACATATAATGGGGGAAAATTAAATAGTATTTGAAACATTAAAGAATAAAACAAGAAACTTTATTTCCCAACTCCAGGCATTTTCAGTAGCTTCCCCCATGTCCGGAATTCTCTCCCTCATAATCTGTGTCCTTTGCCTTCCTTGGCTTCTTTCAAGTTCCACATAAAATCCCACCTTCTACAGGAAGCCTTTTCTGACTCCCCTAAATTCTAGTTCATCCCCTCTGTTGTTTAGCTCAAATTTGTTCCATGTATAGCTGGTTTGTACATAATTGTTTAAATAGTGAGCTCCTTGAGGGCAGGGACTGTCTTTTACCTTTCTTTGTACCCTCAGAGCTTAGCGTGGTACCTGGAACATAGTAATATCATGGAGCCCTTTGGCAGTCTGGGGAAATCTACAGATCCACTTCTCAATCAATCTATCAACCAACATTTATTAAGCATCTACCATGTGCCAGGCACTGTGCTAAACACTAGGAATACAAAAAGAAGCAAAAGACAGTCCTTGCCCTCAAAAAGCTCACAATCTAATGGGAGAAACAACATGCAAATAAATCTGTACACACAGGTTATATAAAGGAAAAATAGGAAATAACAGAAGGGCTACCCCGAGAATTTAGAGGGGCCGGGAAAGACTTCCTGAGTAATATCTTTAAATGAAGAGAATAAAATACATCCTATTGTAAAGAAAACTAATTACGTTGAAACAGTTATCAAAAGTTTTGTTTGTTTGTTTTTTAATTCATATACCTCAGCTAAAGAACTCCCACTAAGACCGAGCTGGAGAAAAGTCGTAACCTGCGTTGGTAGGGGGCAATTCCTTGCCTGTAGTTCCTTCTATCAGTTAAATCACAAGGTTCAGATCTTGTCCTTAAATTCTCTTTGTAGGGCCTGGTCAGAGATTCCCTCAGCATTGCCAAGACCCTACTGTGCCCTTTGAGTCATCATGCTAACCTTTGCTCACCTGCTGTTCTCATCAAGCTCTCCTCTTCTTGCCAGTTCTCATTGTTACTGTACCAAGTGTATGCCCAGGATTCATTCCAGAGAGTTCCCACCCTATCCAAGGACAGAGCTGAGCACGGGATGAAAGGCATTCCATGTTAAGTCCACACGGGGTTAAGTAGTAGCACCAGAAGAATGATGACATGATGGGGGCATGTGCATGCGCTCTGGAGAGATGGCAACCTAGTTCTGTGTCAGTGGTCTCAAAGAATGGGAAAGCAATTTCCACTGTGGGCAAAGGAGATCTGTCTACACACTTGGCACCTTGTGTTATGGCAACAAATAGACTTCGTTAATTCTAGCTACATTAAGGAAGAGTGTCTAAGACTACAGAGATGATAATCCCAATTGGACTCAGACTATATCTGGGGTTTTATGTTCAGTTCTGAGTTTTTCACATTTTCAAAATGACATTGATAAGGTGGCAAGTGTCCAGAAGGGGGACAAAGGATAAAGAAGGGTTTGTTAACCAAGCTAGATGAAGATTAGTCCTGCCAGCTTTCCCCTAATAATCCCCCTACTGCCTGCCTCTGATACTGTTCCAATCTATAGCCATGAAGCTAACAAAAAGTGAAACTCCTAGAAAGCCACTTCTAATATATCCCAAATAAGTCTAACAGTCTGGTTGAGGCATACTGCAGGGTTTTCCCATTGAGCTTCTCAGATCAGAAATATTGCAGAGAATTAATCACCACAGTTCAGCTGCTTTATACTTAAAGGTTTAGAATAAGAAGAAATGGAAACTATAAGGAGACAATGGTGGGAACAGCCCAAGATTCTGAATGCAAGAGACATGGGAATAGCTGTGCCTCTTAAACCCCCAGATCTGCTTCCATCCCAATCACCACAGCCATCATTGAGGGGAGAAATCATTGTAGTGAAGGGGCCTAGGTTCCTCATGACCACCAGTAACAACTACTGACCAGCTGCCACCAATAGGCAGATAAGCACAGAACCCCTGGGCATGGCAGCATCCTCCAGACCACCAGTCCTTCATCTAGCTCAAAGCTCATAGCCATTGTCCCAGGAAGCAGCACATGTAAAGAAGGGGCTAATGATCCCCACCAACAGCCAACCAACTGCCACTGACAGTATAGGGAAACCAGGCTACCTGAAGCAGCAGGGGACCTTGAGGGAGAAACAGAAGGCAAGTCATCAAACCACCATGACTATCTTGACACCATCTCCCCCCGATTTTGATTGAGACAGCCCAAGTATAAAAGATATCAAAGTAGGTAAATACAAAACACATACTAGATACAAGTTCGCCTTTCAAGGGAGGCAGCTAGGTGGCACAGTCAAATCCTAGCTCTATGAAGTACTCCCTGTAAACATACACATTTTTCTTCATCCTCCATCACCAGGCCTTAGTTTTCTCATCTGCAAAATAAGATGGGAGGATAAATCTAAAGTCCTTTCTCACTCTATATCTTAAGATTCTAATTCAAACAACCATGGTGTAATTATTTTAATCAGGTGGCTACATTATTCCAAACCAGTCAGATTAGTTAACATTAGATTTAATTAAACTAGTCATTTAGATTTAGTTGATATTAAATTTAATCAATCATATGAAATATTAATTTGAGTGCTTTCATAGTAGAAATATTTAAAAGATGACAAAATTGAAATATAATGCTTCTGGTAATTTTGTGAAAGATCGTTACTCCCCAGCTTTTCACTTGTAAACTAAATAATTATCCACTAGATCAGAGCTGGAGGCCAGTGGAATAGCAATGAACATAGACATGAACTTGGGGTTAAGCAACAGTTCTGCAGCTGGCTGGCTGAATGACCTTAGCTAATTTACTTCCTCTCCTCAAGTCTGTTTTCTCATCTGTAAAATGATGAAGTAGAGCTAGATAATCTTCGGTTTCATTCTAGTTCTAACCTTCAATGCATCTCTAAGATTAGATCCTAAACAAGCCATTAACTGGTTGGTTGAGGTGTTCAGTGTGGCGGACCAAGAGGGTGCACCCTCTTGCCATGGCCCCCCCCATAGTGATTTATGGGCCCTGCCAAAGTGTGTGTATTGAAGCAGGAGAGGACCCAGAAACAACCATACTTGAAATGCTTGAGGCAGTTGGCCCTTCTACTCCCCCACAATTCATTGGTAAGACTTCTCTAGCTGTGTGATCATATTGAAGGATAGTCTGTTTGACCAACATCATCCACCCCATCCCCACCTCTGACTCAAAGACTTCTATATCAACACAACCTCCGTATACCAAGTCAAATGTGAAGACCCAGACAAGGATAAAAACAGTCTCTCACTGAGGAGAGGAGAGGAGAGGAGAGGAGAGGAGAGGAGAGGAGAGGAGAGGAGAGGAGAGGAGAGGAGGGGAGGGGAGGGGAGGGGAGGGAAGGGGAGGGGAGGGGAGGGGGAGGGGAGGGGAGGGGAGGGGAGGGGAGGGGGAGGGGAGGGGAGGGGAGGAGAAGAGTCTGTAGACCCCTCTGCTCTTCTAAATTGGCATTTCTACACTGATACACATGCACATAGAAACACATATATACATATATATATATGTTCATGCATCATATTTAAAGTCCTTTTTATCTCAATTCAAATACTATACCTCTAGATAAACAACTCAAATCACTACATTCATTCTCCTTAAAATAATATAGATCCAGACTTAGGGAGAAAGCGCCATTAACATTTGGGGAGGAGGAGCAAGGGTGCCATTGAGGACACTAAAGCATTTATTTAAAAAATGGTACCCAAGTGGCCTAAGAGAGTCCATGCTGCCTCCAAAGTGTTGAATTTTTTCTCAGGAAGTAAACATTTTGCAGCTGTCTGTCAGATGCCAATGAAGTGGAAAACTCTGAAGAAAAAAAAAAGGAAAAAAAAATACACACGCATAGTCAATTTTGATACCAGACTGACTTGCCTGATGCAACCTCAGTGTGGCCAGCTTCAAAATAGGAAAAATAGAACTGAAACGGTCTGATGTTGGTATTGGCAGCAAGTCCTGCTGAACTGCAGGGAAAGACAGGATCCTCCTGCTGCTTCCTCTCTGTAGAGCTCCTACCCTGGCCTCTTGAAAGGGTTCCCTTGAGGTGACTGAAAATGCAAAACCCCCAATGTAAGTGAGTTGTTTATGGCCTGAATCATTTGTTAGAAAGCATTAATTTCTGCTGAATCAGGAGTAATTGCTTTTGACAGACTCCCACATAAATTGGTAAGTGATATCCAAGACACGTGGTTTGAGTCTCAGAATTTGGAACACCCTGACTGTGAATAAAGGGTCATAGCATTTGACACATCCCTCTGTGGAATCTTAAACAAAGTCATTTCTACCAGCAGAATAATGGGAGGAAAGAGTTTTTGAACTGAACAAAGATGAGATAAATATTGTCCTAGTAAAGGGAGTAAAGGAAAGAAACACACACAGGTCTTCAGAGTTGGGGCTTTTAAGCAAGTGGAGAATTTTAAACCAGTCCAGTGGAAACACAACATGAGTAGGAGGTGGCAGAGAAAGTCAAAGAGCTTTTAAACATTGCTGACTGCTTCAGGACAAAAGACAGCAGACCAAAGAAAGTCAAAGCTAGGAAGGCTCACTCAAAAGTGCTCTATTTCCAAATTTAGACTTTTATTTGGATGTTTCTAAGCATTTGCCTAGTAGCCTATAGGATAAGCAGGAACCAGCTCCTAGACATGTGTGCTGATGTGGGCAAGCTTTGAGTTCTTCTAAAGATTTTTTTCTTTCTTTACTGTTTTCCTTCTTTCTTTCTTCCTTCCCTTCTCCTTTTCTTTCTTTCTCTTTCACTCATATTTGTTTTTATTTTCTTTTGTTTTCCCTTCTTTTCATTTCTTCTTTCCTTTACTCTTTTCCTTTTAAAAATTTTCTTTCTTTTTCTTTTTTGTTTCACAAAATTAAACACTTCTATGTGCTCAAAACATGCTATGGAGAGATTTTTTAAAAAGTTGTATAAAACAAAGGCCCTGTCTTTCAGAAACTTATAATCTACCAGGGAAGGTTGAGCCAGTATACTAATAACTATGCTACAAGACAGGTTGTGATAAGACTCATATGAGTAGTGATGATAATATTCTCACTTGCCCCACATATTTAATCTGTTGCCAAATCTTATTGTTTCTGTCCCCACTTACAAAGCTTCCCCAGTTCGGGTTCCCATCGCCTTTCTGAGTTCCCTCCTTCAGTCTATCCTGCAATCATTTGCCAAGGGGATTTTTCTAAATCATAAATCTGACTACGTCGCTTTCCTCATCAATGTACTCTAGTGCTCCCCTTACCTCCAGGATTATATATAAATTCCTTTGTTTGGCATTCAAAGCTTTCATCAGCTGGCTACTTCCTACCTTTCTAGCCTTTTCACACTTTACTCCTCCTGTCCATGTGCTCTGTGTTCGAGTAACACTGAACCTATTTTCAATTCCTTGACCATAGCACTGTCCCCTGTCTGTCTTAGCATTGGCTGTCACTGATGCCTGGAATGCTCTCCCCACTCACTTCCACCGCTTTTATAACCTGACTGCCTTCAAATCTCAGCTCAAATCCCATCTATTACAGGGATCTTTTCCTGGTTACCCCAGATAATACTGCTTTTACCTCTCAGATTTCCTTCCATCTGCTCTCTACATATCTTGTAAACCCCAAGTTAAGTGGGCAACTTCTGGCCGTCAAAATTCACCTTCCTTTGGTGAGAAGGAGAGGGAGAGGGAGAGGGAGAGGGAAAGGGAGAGCGGGAGTGGGAGGGTTAGGGAGAGGGAGAGGGGGAGGGGGAGGGAGAGAACCATCTTAGTTACCCAACTAGCTGGGTCCCCATTCAGGCAGTTCAGTCTACTCACAGGCTGTGCATGTGCATGTGTGTGTGTGTGTGTGTGTGTGTGTGTGTGTGTGTGTGTGTGTTTATATTTCCTATATTAAAGGGGATGGCCCCTTTAACTAGAAAAAAGAAAAAAAAAACAAGCTGAAAGGGGAAGACCCTCAGGGTTGCTGTTCCAAAGAGAAACAGTTATCCCTTGACTCACTTCTTAAAGAGGCCTATTCACTGAATGTGCATTACCTCACTCAAAGTGAGAACCTGAAAAGACAACCTAAAAGGGCCAGAGTCTCCCATTGCATCCTGGGCCATCTCCAGTCATCCTGGTGAATATCTGGCCACTGGACCCAGATGGCTCTGGAGGAGTAAGTGAGGCTGGTGACCTTGCACAGCCCTCCCTCACTCAAATCAAAGTCAACTGCAAGTCACATCATTTCCCTATTGCCGTGGTCCTCTTTGAAAACGAAGGACAAATATAACAATCTATTTTGTATGTACCTTGTTGTTCAAATATTATATTATTCCAATTCAGATGTAACTTCTTGGGGTTAGGGACTGGGGTTTTTTCTTCCTTTTCTCCCCCAGTGGTTAGCAGAGTGCCTGACCCATAGTAAGTGCTTAATAATTGCTGGTTGACTTGGCTTGTCATTGATAGGAAATTCAAGGAGGGAGAGATCATTTATGGCTAAGGTGACCTGAGAAGACTTTATAAAGGAGGAAAAATTTGACCTGAGCTTTGAAGGATTGCCCACCGGCCAAGAGAGATCAGTGATAGCCTGAAACTCCTGAAAATGTTATCTCCCGGTATACAATCTGGAATCAGTCAGTCAACAAACATTCATTAATCACCTACTGGGCACCAGTAGTATGCTAAACACTGAAAATACAAAGAAATAAAAAAATCAATCCCTTCTCTCAAGGAGCTCAGTCTAATGGGAGAGACAACATGCACTCAGGTTTGTAGAAACATTTTGCTTTGGTTAATTTAGAGAATACAAGGAAGAGTGGGAATGATTAGGGCCAGTTGCCATTGTATTCTGAGTGACCTCTTTGTCTGGCATGCACAAACATTCTGTTGCACTGGAAGCACTAGGAGGGCGGCACAGGCAGGCCCTGAGGGCCAAGCAAAAATACCTGATCCTACAAACTTATCCGTCCAATGGGAAAAAAGAGTGACTTGAATTTAATCACAACTCCAGCCTGACACCTAATTGAGCTATAAATCGGTTGACTTAGGTAGGTATTTTTAAAGTGCCTGTTGATACAGCAATGCAACCGTGCCTTCCAATTGGGAGATATGAACTGAGGCTGAACCTTTACTGATGAGCAAACTGCCCACCCAGAAAGCTGTAAAACCCATTCTTGAATTTAACAGGGGAAGAAAAATAAATACCTGCCATTTACTTTGAGCAGTGAAGCAGAGAGCATGGAGAAGGTGGCTGAATCACCTAATTCGACTTCCAGCTTGACACACATATATACCTAGGCACATACATTAATGCACCACTGGCCCAGTCTGCCACCTCCTACAGGGTAGGAGAGAAAGACATGGAGCCACATAAGGGCTTCTCCCCCCACCCCCCACCATGATATGGGAGCTGCTGTGCAATGGCACTGTGCCCAAACTTTCCCTGTCAATGAGGGATGTGGGCCCAGGCAGATTGCACAACTATATGTGATGGCCATTGAGCCACCCACAAAGGGGCTCCTCGTACCTTAGTCTGATAGGATACTGCTACATCCACCCACTCAGACACAGACTCAGAAGGAAGGCTCAGTGGCCTGTAGCTATGTACTTGAGGGTAATAGTGGTAGGGAGAGGGGGTAAGGAAGAGAGGGCAACTTCCTCATTCTGAGATTGGTTTTCATGCCTTGGGTCAATATACACTTATGAGGACTTGCCCACATGAGCACATTGTTAGGATCTGGCTCCCTGACAAGGAAGACAAAATAAAACTTCTTTCAAGTATTACTATCCTTAGAGGATGGAAGCACCTGGCTCCCATCCTGCACTTTGTAGGAGGGGGAGGATTGGAGAGAAGAATTTCCCCTTCACCGTCTTCTACATGAGGCCTCTCCTGGTCCTCCCAATTCTTAGTGCTTTTCAGCCCCAAATTACTTTTTATTTATTTTGATTTTTTCCTATATATTCCTATATGTCCATATTTCTTCTGATAACATTTAAGCTCTTTGATCAGAGAAATTATTTTATTTTTGTCTTTGTATACCCAGCACTAACACTAGGCACAGTGCCTGGTATCTACTGGACATTTAACAAACACTTGCTTGTTGGTTGATCAGTTGGTTGGTTTGCTGGATGTTTAGATAACTCAGGGAAGCAGCCAACCTGAAGAAAGTAGTTGGTAGAAGAAGAAGAAGAAGAAAGAAGAACTAGAAGAAAAAAGAAGAACTAGAAGAAAGAAGAAGAATTAGAAGAAAGAAGAACTAGAAGAAGAAAAAAACTAGAAGAAAGACCTAGAAGAAGACCTAGAAGAAGAAAAGAAGAAGAAGAAAAGAAAAAAGAAGAAGAATAAGAAGAAGAAGAATAAAAGAAAAAAGAAGAAGAAGAAGAAGAAGAAGAAGAAGAAGAAGAAGAAGAAGAAGAAGAAGAAGAAGAAGAAGAAGAAGAAGAAGAAGAAGAAGAAGGAGAAGGAGAAGAAGAAGATGGAGAAGAAGAAGATGGCATGAGACTTCTCTTTATGGGGAGAAGGGGGGAAGGGAAGGAAAGGAATAAAAATTTGTTTAGTGCCTACTATGTGCCAGTCACTGTGCTCAGTGCTTTACAAATATTAACTTCTTTGATCCTCATAAGAAGCCCTGGGATGTAGGTGCTATTACCCCCATTTTTACAGTTAAGGAAAGTGAGGGAAAACAGAGGAAAGTGACTTGTTAATAAGTGTCTGAAACAGGATTTGAACTCAGGTCTTCCTGACTGCCACCATGCTCAGCACTATATCCACTGTGCTGCCCAGTTGCCTCTGTATTTAGCATAAATTTAGCCCAAAACCACCTCCCCCTTCACTTTACTCTTTTGTTGACTTTTGCCCTTCAAAGATGCTTTTCATGTCCATAGCAACATGATTTTGCATATGTCATAATAATGTTGTGATTGAAAGGAGGTTGGTTTGATTTGACACAGTCAAATCCCAGTCCCTTCTCCCCTATACCACGACTTGCCAAAAAAACCATTTTATGGAAAACTCACACAGGGCAAGCACTCACATGGTGGTCAGAAGAAGCAATACAAGGACACTCTCAAGTCTCTCCAAAAATCTATGGAATCGATGGTGTGATTGATGTGGTTTGCCATTTCCTTCTCCAGCTCATTTTGTAGATGAGGAAACTGAGGCAAAGAGGGTTAAGTGACTTGCCCAGGGGTCACACAGCATGGGGTGCCCTCATCAGAGAAGGTGCTTTGCTCTATGAGCAAAGCAGAACTGAAGTAGCTCCAAAGAAACACAAGATGCACAGATTTAGAGAATGCACCCCAAATGCTCACGTGGACAATTTGTGCCCGACCTGTGGTAGAGCCTCCAGAACTCCTACTGATCTGATCAGCCACAGTAGGACACACTGTAATTTGATTCTAACATAGTGACATCATTTTGATCCTCTTTGAGAACAAAGGACAAAGACCAACCATAGTCCCTTAGACCTTTTACAAGATTTGCAGCTAGGTAGTAAGTGCAGTGGATAGCATGCTGGAAGACCTGAATTCAAATCCTGCCTCAGACACTTACTGGTTTTCTGACGGGCAAGTCACTTAAATGCTGCCTGCCTCAGTTTTCTCATTCGCAAAATGGGGGTGATAATAGCACCTACCTCACAGGGAGGATCAAATGAGATACTATTTCCAAAGCACTTTGCAATCCTTAAAGCATATATAAACGCTGATTACCCCACACCTATGTTATTATGAAGGCATAGTGCCTGAATACAGCATCAAGAGCTGTTTTTAAAGTTTTCCCTTTAGTGCATTCTTTTGCTCCCTCAGTGAGTTTTAGCTGTGAAGAGCTTATGCCAAATGAGTAATATAAAGAAAAATTAAGAGAATGTCCACTGGCCTGAGTGTTCTTTATTACAAGATAACGGTCTCCTGCAGGCACATAAACACTGATCGAACAAAGCTGAGCTATTGATGGAAAAGAGAAGTAGAGGGAGAGCCGGCAAGTTGATTTTCAAAGCAGGAGGCATCGATCCTGGAACAACATTCTGTTCTCGTGACTCTCTCTCTATAACACCGCATGATAGATGTCTGTTTAATGGCTTCATCAGATGTGTAAGGGGGCCATCGAATGACATCTACACATAGGATTCTTCCGTGTCAACAGAATTTTGTCTTTTCTGAAAAAGCATAAGCTAATCTTTTTAAGTTATGTTTTAGCCTGAGGAAACAGCTGCTTTATGTTCATCTGCAAATGATAAATCACATGACAAAATTGATCTGTCATGTTTTACCTAATAGCCACTGTGGGCCTGAATACACTACATATGTGTAGTGCATTTTTAAGCGGTGTCTCATTATTATCAGTGCTTACTTTAAAAGGTCAAGAAACAGAGCACTGATTGTGTGACCTTTGGAAAGTCATTTTACTTCTCTTGGCCTCAGTTTCCTTACCTGTAAAATGAGAGGATTGGGCTTAATGATATCTAGGGTCCATTCCAGGCACACATCTATGTTTCTATGATGCTAAGGGATCAAGTTGACCCAGGTAAACATAACTCCAAAAACAGGAGGAGAGCCTGGCCTTTTGGGTACCAAGCCTGAGCTCTTCCCACTGGACAATGCTGCCTTGGCTAACCTAAAAATAATATAGTCATAAAACCATCTCCCTCATTTGAAAGACAAAGGTATCTGTGGATACATGGCTCTCTATAGTTAGAATATTTAAATCCTTGTGTTCCACCCTTATTTCTTGGACCTATATCAAAGGGGTGAGGTCACTATTACCTTTCCCTATTTATTTCACTTCCCTTTCATTAATCCTAAGCAGCATTCCTATTTGCAGCAAAAATTAATACATGTTGATATTTCATCCTAAGATCTTGTTGTTGGTCAGTGGTTTTCAACTTTTAATGACCCCATATCTTGGCAGAGCTATTGAAGTGGTTTGCCATTTCCTTCTCCAGTTCATTTTACAGATGAGGAAACTGAGGCAAACAAGGTTAAATGACTTACCCAGGGTCAAACAGCTTCTAAGCGTCTGAGGCCAAATTTGAACTCAGGAAGATGAGTCTTCCTGACTCCAGGTCCTGCACTCTATTCACTGCACTACCTAGCTGCCTCTTTTGTAGATTGGCTTGGGAGGAAAGGGGGTCCAGGAAAGAGGGGGCAGTGGGGAGAGACAGAAAAGTTAAGTGGCTTGCTCAGGGTCACACAAGTTATAAACTGTCAGAGATAAAAGTTGACCTCATATCTTCCTGACTCCCAGTTCAGCTTACTACTTCATCGCCTCATTTAAATCAACTTCATGTGAAAGTCAAGACATCACCCTCATGATGTCATTGATCCCCTTCAAGAACCAAGGACAAGCAATAGTTTCCTCTAGGCCAGTGATGAAAACTCAAATAGAAATAGATCCCTGTGGACTATATATTAACTTAGAAAATCACACACTGACATTATCTATATTGTATTTTATTTTTATGTATTTTGTTAAACGTTCCCCAGTTACATTTTAATCTGATTCCTGCTGCACATGGAACTCTTGCAGCTTCATTTGGCCTGCAGACCACGAGTTTGACTCCTCTATTCTAGGTGGCTAGCATCTTTGGTACAAAAAAAAGGTTAAAATCATAAAAATGTATATTTATATTTAAACAAAACCTGTTTAAATGCTGCTTGGCTCCTTTGGCTTAAGCATGGTGATAATAAGACCACTAATTACACCCAGGAACCCCAACGAGCCACCTTAACAATATGAGGAGGGTACAGGCTAGGTATGACCAGATCCGTGCAAATCTGACACCAGGAAGGATGGAGAAAACATCTTACAGCAGAATGGCAATGGCATTTTCATATGAGAATAACAGCGCATCCTATTTTAAATTCATTTAGAAAGAAACAAAATACCAAGAAGACTTTATCAACTCAGAGGAATCCCTTTTTCACTTGGCCATTTTCTATGACCACAGCAAACATCTTTGAAGCATCCCTATTTTAGTCAAGTCAACTCACACTTATTGTGCCACTGAGGACACAAAGAAAAGCACAAAATAGCCCCTGGTTCTTCATATTAATAATCAGAAGGTCATTGATCTGAGTTCTCCTTGTGGCTGACTCTCTCAAAGAATTATGTATTATTTTAACATTAGCAGTGGAGATTTCTTGCGCTGGAATTAAATACTCTTTTAAAAAATAAAATTGAAAAATGATTGGACAAAAACCCCAGTGCCGTGTAACCTTTCAGCCAATTGCAAGGCCGTAAATATGAGGTCTACTGCAGAAAATGATCTGCAACAGCTTGCCTGTTCTTTGGGCTGTCTTATTTTGGGGCAGTTTTATCTTCTATAATTTTTAAATGCACAAACTCCCACAATATTATAAGGGCTACTCTCAATGAGCTTGATGTCTTCTCAAAAAAAATTGGCCTAACAATCCGTGCAGAAAATAAAATAAATGGATAAAAGTTACCTGTTGTCCAAATTTCCATTTGCATCATGGCTAGTCCATTGTATGTCTGTACCTACATCGAGGACAAGCCCTGCAAATGGACAGTAAGTTGGACTCAGAATTGAAAAGTAGGAAGAGCAGTGGTCTGGCTTGCATTTGGGAAACTGTGGTACATTCAACAATCTTAAGCTGCTCCACAACACCAAGAAAACCTATCTTTTTTAAACACAAGCATCCCCTTGATAATATATGGTTGCAATTCTTGGGATACCACTGTCTCCAAACAATCAAAGTTGAGGGTGACCAAAGGAGAAACAGAGTTAGGAGAAAGGCCCTGGGGGTGTAAACGTATTTACAATGATGACCCATGTGCATCAGGGATGTCATCCAGGAATTGTATGATTGGAAAAAGATGTGAGTCAGACATGCATGCAGTGCCTTAGGGTAAGAGAGTGGATAGCCCAGCCATTGCACTGGTACCCACAAAGCCGCTGCACTGGTAAACACGCCTAGAGCAAGTCCTCTTTTATATCATATCTTCTATAATTATTGGGCTGGATCCTTTAAGCTCTCAGGATGAGAAGGCATGGATGTGTGGTGATCTGTACCAATCAGGGTAATATCTATCATCAGTTGGGTTAGAGTTCCTTTCAAGTATCTAAGAATCAAACTCTTTTTCTGTTTTCATATATCTTACAATTACAAACTCTTAGGGTTGGTAGCATCATAGGATTTTGAACTAGAAGGGTGATTACTAAGTCCCAGGGTTCTTAAACTCTGTGTGAGTGTGTGTGTGTGTGTGTGTGTGTGTGTGTGTGTGTGTGTGAATGATCCTTCTGGCAGCCTGGTGAAGACCATGGAGTCCTTAGAAACTTTTTTTTTAATACCTAATTGAAAAAAATACTAATTTCAGCTAGATGTTTGTAAAGATTTCTTTCCCTATCCAAATTTATAGACCCCCTGAAATCTCTGTGAAGAGCTTTGGGATCTAGTTCAATGCCCTCATCTTACAAATAAAAAAAATGAGACCTAGAGAGATTAAGGGATTTACCCCAAATCACACAAATAGTGAGTATCAGAGGCAGAATTCAAACCTTTGCCCTTTAATTCTCAAAGTGTGCTCTTTTCACTATTCCACATTGCTTTCCCACTGCTTTCTTTTCCTTCTCTGTTTTTTTTTTTCCTTTTTTTTTCTTTTTTTCTTAAGTTGGATCTCCCTATGTCAGCCAGGCTGGATATGCAGTGGTACTCACAGCCACTGCCTCTATTCCCCTTTGCTAATCAGCAAAAATCGGCATGAAAGATTTAACTTGCTCTGTTTTCCAACATGGGCCAGTTTGCTTCCCTACCTCCATTTTGGTCCTCTGTAGTGCCCCCAGTCTCAGGGGCTTACTCTCTTAGAAATGGACTTAGTGTGGAAGTCCAATTGACTTTAGCTCCTTGCAGCTCAGAACCCTCAACTCACAAGGCCCATCAGCCTCAGTCTCTCTATTGCAAGGATCAAAGGCCCTCACCACCACCACTGCCCAACACTTTCAAAGGTTATTTAGACTATCTTTCAACTTTCAGGAATGGCCATACAGAGATCAGCTTCAAAAGATAGAAAATGATATTAAATTTAAAAGGTTTTCCTTTCAAAGGAGAGTTTTCTTCCCTGTGGGGAGGAGATTTTACAGCCTCCATCTTAGGCCATGAAATTCCCTTATAGAATATAACTTACATGCCTACCATGTAGAAAGTCCCATATGAGGTTCTGTTCTGTACTACAAATGAAACTCACATTTACATAGCACTTCATAAGTTCCAAGATACTGTGAGATATACAGAAATAGTGTGATTGTCCCATTTTACAAATGAGGAAAGTATAGTTCAGAGAGAGGTTGTGATTTTTCCTGACATCACAGATCTAGTAAACGACAAATCTAGGACCTGAACACGGAGAGGTCCTTAAACTCTAGGTCTAACAATGCTCATTTTACTGTTTGAAACTAGAACACCATCATTTTTCATGCACTGTCATGAAAACAACTGAATAAATTCCTTCTACTCCAGGTTAATCCATTTTCCCTGTGCCCAGTCCTCAGTAGAGCCAATGAATCAGTACAGACAATCGGTCCCTGGCTTCTGTTCAAGATAATTATATACACTTGACCATCATTAATAATTTATCTTTTAGCTTTCCCTTCTTCAGGATGCATCATTTCAGGTCACAGAATCATAGAATGTTCTATGGAGATCACCAGGTAATCACCTTGTCCAACCATCTCAATTTATAGGTAAGGAAACTGAGGCCTAAGTGAGATGAAGGTGATTTGCCCAAGTTTACACAGTTAATAAATGGCAGGGCCTAGACTAGTTAGGGTCTCCTAATTTTGTACTCCTTTCTTTCCACTATTTCCACCCAAGGAGTGGTCTTTGTTATACCCTGAAACTATTTTATTGAAACATAAAGCCCTTCTTTCTGAGACTTCATAGAATTTAGGGGTAGAAGGGACCAAAGAGATAGCCTAACCCAGCCCTCTTGTTTTACAGATAAGAAAACTAAGTCCTAGGTATTGATTTTTCCAAGGTCACACAGTTAATAAGTTGCAAAGACAGGCTTTCAACCAATCGGTTAATCAGTAGGCATTTATTAAGCACCTGCTATTGAGGTGTAGGGTGTGTCCAGATGGGACTAATGCCTCTGGTGTGAGGGCTTTTTAGGGCTGCTCATCCACCTTTGGTGTCCACCTGGCACTCAACTCTCACCTGTGGCTCCAAGAAGCTGCAGCATGCAGAGCAGCAGGCGCACTTTGGTCAAACCATCTCTGCAGATGGCCTAAACCATGTTGATGGGCCTCAGATCCATCAGTGAGTTAGGGGGTTGTCCACGCCAAGCATGTAAAGACTTCCCCCAGTTTGTTACAACAGGCATGAAGGTGGCTGAAACCAGCGCTGTGGAATGCTCAGAACTTGGTCAGGCATCGAAGATGTCAAGGTCATCCCCAACATCCCAGACCATCACCAGTCATCTTGACTTTCATCTTACCACTGGACTTCAATGATTGCAGAAGAGGGAATGAGGCTGATGACTCTGAGCAACTCTGCCTCACTTAAATCCATTTCATGCACAAGTGAAGACATCGCCTGTGATGTCACTGGTCCTCTTTGAAAGCAAAGGACAAACAACAACAGCTATGTGCTAAGCACCGTACTAAGTGCTGGAGATGCAAAGACAACAAATGAAACAGACCCTGCCCTTGGAGAGCTTACATTTTAACGTGAAGACAACGTGAACATATATAACTATATAGACAATGAATAAAAATGAATAAAACATAGTTTAAGGAAGGAATGCACTAGCACTTGGGGGAAGGGGAACCAGAAAGACTTCGTGTGAAAGGAGGAACTTATCTGAGTCTTAACAAGGAACTCCAAAAGATGGAGGTATTTTAACAATCCAGCTAGCAGCTTCTGTGGGGGCATAAGATGTACTCAGGAGGCTGCCGGCGTGCCGGGAAAGCACAGGTTCTTTTTATCTGCTTAAACAAGGAAAGCACGGTGAAGGGGTTGACCAGTTTACTTTAATCCAGCATTCAGTTAGCATTCAATTAGTTCAGGGGAGCAAAGAGACAAGCATCAACAGACAGGCCAAATACAGATTACAGTCTGCTAGTTCAGGGGAACAAATAGCCAGCTCCCTAAAGTTCAGAACATTCATTTAGTTCGGGGGAAAACAAAACCAGCACCCATAACTTCAGAACTAAATACAAACAAATTACAAATATCAACAGACAGACCCGATACAGATTCATTCACCTGCTTGAGGAGAAAAAGCCAGCACCCTGAAGTTCAGAACATTCATTTAGTTCGGGGGCAAAAAGGCCAGCACCCCAAAGTCAGAGCTAAATACAAACAAATTACAAATATCAACAGACAGACCCAATACAATTCATAGTTACCAACATCTGGGCTCAGCCCGAGAGCCAGGGCTGGTCCAGAGTCACGCTAGCCACTGCTCCCACGCTAACCGGAAAAGGAAAGAGCTCTTCAAGCTGTCCTCTCCCCTCTTATAGAGTTCTTGACATCATCAAGCGCCACCTGAATGACCAGGGCCGATTGGTTCTTGAGTTGGCCCCTCCCCCTAGCGTAGACTAGGTTAACACCCAATAGGGCATGGCTCTGGAGTTAACACCTCCCCTCAGCCAGCCCCATGACTCATCACACAGGAAGTTCTCTTCTTCCTCACATGGTTTCTGGGCTTCCTGCCCCAGAAGAGAAGCCCCAGCACCCAGCAAGGCTCAATGAGGTAAGCTGAGTCACTCAAAGAAAACAAAGGCCATTCTGGTCACAGGAAGTAAAGTGAGAGTGCATTCCAGGCATGCATTTGAACCCTGTTCCTCTGACTCCACATCCACATCTTTCCACAACTCTAAAATAATAGCTAATATTTACATTGTGCTTTAAATTTAGAGAGCACTTCATATATATTATCATATCTTATCATTATCTTCACCCCTGTGTGGTTGTTGTTCAGTCATTTTCAGTCCGGTCTGACTCTTTATAACCCCATTTGAAGTTTGTTTGGGTTTTTTTTGGCAAAGATACTGGAATCATTTGCCATTTCCTTCTCCAGCTCATTTTACAGATGAAAAAACTGAGGCAAGCAGAGTTAAATGACTTGCCCAAGATCACACAGCTAATAAGTGTGTAAGGCCAGCTTTGAACTCAAGATGATGAGTCTTCCCAACTGCAGGCCCAGCACTCTATCCATCGCATCACCTAGTTAGTGTGCAGGAATAGAGAAATGAGTATGAAGGCCTGTCAAGACCCCTCAGTATCTGACTGTATGCTACTTGGATCTCTCCTAGGGTTGTGCTGACCTGAGAGGTCCAGACCTTACTCAGATTCACTCATGACTGAAAAGTCTCTACTCTTTAGAGAGTTAGCTAAAAGGAGTCCTGAGTGCTTTGGCCCCTTTCCTAATCTTCAGAGACATTTTCCATGGAAATGAGATATTCTTTTCCTTGGTGTGGCTCAGCTTCCATCATGGCTCCATGTAAGCCTCAATTTCAGAAAATAATATTTAGAAGCATCAAGTGATTGTGGTGGTGCTTTCCTTGGTAGACGGAGAAGAGAATGTTAGAACCAGAAGGAACTTTAAAGATCATCTAACCCAACCTCCTCATTTCCACAGCCCTATTTTCAAGTTGAGTCATTTTCCAAGATCAGAAATGGAGGAAGCAATGGAGCAGGGGTTCAAACCCATACATCTTTTTCGATGACAAATCTGGCATCCTCTCCATTATTTGATGTTCTAAATATTCCATATTCCTTACTCAAATCCTTACTGGTGGTGGGATCCTGAGCAAATCACTTAACTTCTCTTGGACTCAGTTTCTCCATCTATAAAATAAAAGGACTGGACTCAATGACCACTAATACCCCTCCTAGCTCTAAATCTACGATCTTCCTTAGTTGTGGAGATTGGAAAAGGATGCATAATTCCCACAGGAATCTGACAAATGCAAGTGGATATACTGAAAGGATTGCACGGCGGATCCTAAAAGCTTTATTCCAGTGGTTCTCAAATGTTTCTGGTCCACAGATGATTTCTGCAGAGTCAATAAAAGATCTTCATATTTTACTCATCCTACTTGTTCCTGCTTGCTGCTAGAATTAAAAACCCCCAGCACTTCATTAAAATTGATAATAAACCCTAGTATTTTGATGAGGACCATCGATTCCAAATTACTCATTTACACAACAAACAAAAGCATCAAGATGTTTATATTGCAAAGGACCATCTGAAAGGTCTGCATACCAAACTCTGAGAACCTCTGCTCTCTAGCTATTTATAGACTCCAACAGCATGCTCATGTAATATGAGTAAATAAGGAAGCATCCTTCCTTTTAAATTGCATCTTTGAGATGTTGGGCCCGTTCCTTTGGACCACATGCCCTATCTTAGTGCTGGGAGACTTGGAGCTTTGGTAAGACAGAATAGCCCAATCCCCTGCTACTATCAAGGAGTCCCAGGAATTATTGTATTATCCCAAAGCCCAAATCCTTCAGCCCTGAGCCAACACAAATGGCCTACCAGAAATGGCCCAGGGTCCCACAAATCAGAAATACTTCCTCTTTACCCCCACTATATTTGATTTTTTAATTACCTTGCTTCATTATCCTTACTTCTAATTACGCTTTCCAGAAACATTTATGACCTATAGACCAAAGGTTCTTAATCGTTTTTTGTTAAGAACCTCAGACCCCATTAGCAATCTGATGAAGCCTATGTACCTTTTCTCAGAATTTTTTTTTATTGAAAGAAATGTGAAATTTCAGTTAGAGATTAATGAAAACAAAGATGTAATTCTTTTTCCCCATCCAAGTTCACAGATCCCTGAAATGTGCCTATGGACTCCTTGTGGATACAATAACTCCATATTAAGAACACTTGTTCTTGATGTAACCAGGAAAATGTTCACAGAATTCTAAATCTAGGGCAAGAAGGAACCTTAGAGGTCACTTTGCAGATGAAGAAATGGAAGATCCAGAGACGTTGTGACCTGCCCAAAGTCACATCAGTAGGAGGTCATAGAACCAAGTTTAGATTCTAGGTCCAACCCTCTTTCCACTAAAGCATGATGGCTCCCCTCCTGCTATCTATCAGTCCCATCCTTATTACTACATCCTATATAACTGGTTAAGTATCCATTTTGTGTGGGTATTTGAAAGCCATCTTTGTTGGCAAAGAAACTGAAGAACTGCCCAAAAAAGAATAAAGAGGACTTTTTAAAAAGCAGAAACCCAAACTTTGTTCATCTCTAGAAAATCATATTCCTTTCCCCTAATCCCCTACTTTTAGGCCCAATTTTAAATTGGCCACTTAATAGTGGTGATCAAAGATTCCTTTTCTCAATGTGCAGAGTAAACAAAAGGACAAAAACACATCCGTAGTCCTGGAGTTAAGAGTATAACAGATTAATGGCATTTCCCCTACCATTAGCAATAAGGTACAAACAGATTTGGGAACTCCAAAATAATGCATGTTTCTGGAAATCAGGTTCCCACTCATTTAGGTAAGAAGTCTAACGGGAAAGCTAGGCTGGAAAAAGAAAAAAGTCTATTTTCTGTAGGAAATAACTGCAGGAACATTTTCTCTCCAAGTATTTCCTGTTGGAAGGAAGAGGCAGCAAGATAAATGTAGTCACCACATAAGCCAATCTCTCCCAGCTATCTTAGCACATTTTAATGAGCTGTCACCAAGGAATAAGTAACAGAGGGAAAAAAATGAAATAAAAACTATTCCAAGGTGTGTCATGGAGGACTTCTTCCTGACAACATAATGGATTAACACTCATAAAGAGCATTTAATAAGGAGTCAGAAGACCCTCAGATCAAGTTCTGATTCCATAGCTGTGTAACCTGGAGCAAGGCTTCTTTTTATTTTATTTATTTGGGGGTGGGAGGAGGAAATTGGGGTAAAGTTATTGCCAAAGGGTCACACAGCTAGTAAGACTGGATTTGAACTCAGGTCCTTCTGACTCCAGGGCCAGTGCTCTATCCAATGCACCACCTAGTAAGTCATTTAACCTCTTCAGAACTTTAGCTTCTTCAACTATAAAATCAGAGGATCAACCTAGATGAGCTCTAATGACTTTCTAAGGTCTAGTTTAATATTCTATTCTATTTAATGAAAATTATCCCCAAAACAGATACCTCATGCCTGGGGTTTGGGGGAGGGGGTGGGTTTTAATTCAGCTGAGGCATAAAACAAGTCCCCCTGAATGTTAAAAGGAGGATACTAAAGATTAACGTAGCACACTATTAAGACTGACCCCAGGTGAATGCTCTCCAAATACCTTCTCATCCATCCTATGAGTGTAGAGCACAAATGTGCCTTTCCCCAACCTCAGTGAAAAAAGGATTAGAATGTTGAACCTTACAAAGAAGAGTCTGTTTATTATAGAATCAAGCCCTCGGTAGCTAAACAGGGTTGAAAGACATTAAGGGCCAAAGGTCTGATCCAATTTGTAATCCATGGCTAAGTTAAGGAAGGTATTTATTTACCAAGACAAGTGCAAGGGGGGAGGGCAGGGGAGGAAAGCAAAGACGAACAATGAGCCTTGGCATGCTTGGTTTTTACAGTGTTCACTTGTGTAAACAGCACGCATAGGTATTGTTTGCGGTCCACTTCCTGGGAGAAAAGGATCCTTTTCATTGGCTACTGAACTAGAATAGAATATGCTCACAAGGTACATTGACCAAATATAGTGGCCCCTCCGTCTTCTCTGGCTGAGGCAGAGGGGAAACAAGAAACACGCTATCATTCTTTTGGTAGAGAGAGAATCTTTGGGCCTTACTCCCAACCCAGGCCCACATGTGACTGTGAATATGAGCCTCTGTGTTTCTCTCTCTCTCTCTCTCTCTCTCTCTCTCTCTCTCTCTCTCTCTCTCTCTCTCTCCCTTTGCTCTTAGGTGAAGGAATATGAGACTAGGCTGGCTGCCAATTTATGAGTTTCAAAAAGTCAGCTAAATGAGCTGCCGTAGGTCCTTGCCAGACTTTGTATACAGTCAAGAACAATGAGGAGCAAAGACCTAAGGTACCCACTTAATCCTTAGTATAGAAATGGATCAAAGGCAGCTAAGAGGAAATGACAGCGATCCTTCTATCCTCTAGGTTACCTTCAGAAATGAATTTGATGAGGTGAATATTTTATAGTAAAGTTGAGCCCACCTTTCCCTCAGGACCAATGTAGTATAAGGGAGATTATGCCCAGGTGTTGGGGGTGATACTTTGTAACTATAATTCTTCCTATCCCTTTGAAATCGCTAATTGATGTTAATTGGTCTAATAATCTTTGAGCACTAATCACTTGGAAGGAAGAAGACACAATGGAAATTTAAGCAATAGCATTAGAAAAAAACACCCTCCAACTCTTCAGGGTTACCTCTAGAACCCTGATTGGAAGATATAGCCTTACTCAGTCTCTGAGAGAGGGAATCAGAATAAGGATCTTCAGAGATTACAAGGACTACATAATCAAAAGGTTACAATGTTCTTAAAGCCAGTATTTCTTGAGTTTTCTCTTTTTAAATATATATTTTATTTGTTACATTAAATATTTCCAACTGCATGTTAAAAACATCTTTACATCATTTTTTTAAAATTTGTTCTGCAAATTCTCTTCTTTCTCCTTGAGAAGGCAAGCAATTTGATATCAGTGAAATCGAGCAAAACATATTTCAATGTTAGCCGTATTGCAAGAGAAAGCACAGACAAAAAAATTGTAAAGTAAAAGAAGGATGCTTCCATCTGCATTCAATGTTCATCAGTTCTCTCTCTCTCTGGACGTGGATAGCCTTTTTATCATGGCTCCTTGGTTCCTTGGCTCCTTGGGAATTATCTTGGATCATTGTCTTTGTCAAAGTAGCAAAGTCTTTCACAGTTGGTCATCTTTACAATATGTTGTTACTGTGTACAATGTTCTCCTGGTTCTGCTCACTTCACTTGCATGAATTAATGTCTTCTCAGGTTTTTCTGCAACCATCTGTAATGTTAATGGAATAGGAAGATCTTCCCTGTCCATTAATAGGCTTGCTGCTTTGAGCTCTGGCCCAGCTCGCAACTGCAATACATCTCTCAAGTCATCTAGAGCCCACTGAGGGAGGAACTTGCTTAAAGGGGAAGCTTGTTTATGGGGAGGCTTGTTTGCAAAAAGGCTTTCACACCTTTTCCTAATTTCTAATTACGCACTGAGTCAAGAGGGTTGTGATGCTTTCTGCCTCTGTGAAGTGTATAGATACTCTGAGTTGATATTTTGTTTTAGGGGTTTGCTTATGAGAAGGACCTTGTGATTCCCAGGATGAGACTCTGAGTAGCCATATGTTCAGAGCCCCCCATCACTCAGATGACTATGCTCCCTCAATCCAGTGGTGGTGTATGTAAAGTGTATAGCAATATTGCTTTGATTCAGGCAGCTGGAGCCCTGTCTGTTGGTCTTTATGCTAATTTTCTGCTTGTATTTTCTCTGATGTTCAGTGTGCTAACCTTTCCCCTGAACTAGTGAATGTAATTAAAAGTAGGATTGTTAACCCCTTTTTGAGCAGTCTTTCCTAGAAAAGCAGATCTAAGAACCTGTGCTAGCAGCCATCCTGAGAGTACCAGAACCATCCTGTTCATCATTTCTTACAGCACAATAGTATTCCATCAAAATCATATATTACAACTTGTTCAGCCATTACCCAACTGATGAGCATGCCCTTGGTTTCCAATTCTTTGCTACCACCAAAAGCACTGCCATAAATATTTTTTAATATGAATCAACCCTTTCCCCTTCTCTTCTATCTCTTTGAGATACAGACCTAGTAGTGGTATTGCTAGGTCAAAGTGTTTATACAGTTTTACGGCCCTTATTCTCCATGATGGTTGGACTAGTTCACAGCTCCACCGAAAGTACATTGGTGCCCTGAATTCATGGTATAAATCCCACCTGGTCAGAGTGTATAATCTTTGTGATATATTGTTGTAATCTTCTTGCTAGTGTTTTATTTAAAATTTCTGTACTGATATTTATTTAGGAAATTGGTCTATAGTTTCTTTCTTTGTTTTTGCTCTCCCTAGTTTAGGTATCAAAGCCATTTTTGTGTCATAAAAGGAATTTGATAGGACTCCTCCTTTACCTATTTTTCCAAATAGTTTATATAGTATTGGGATTAATTATTCCTTAAATGTTTGGTAGAATTCACTTGTAAATCCATCTGGTCCTGGGATTTTTGAATTTCTCTTAATTGTGGATTTGAACTCTTCTGGAAGTATAACTGAGCCAAAGGAATTTTTGGTTTTGAATTCAGAAAAAGAGTGACCACATCTACATTCATAACTATTTTGATAGTGGCTTATCAAAGTTATCAAAACCATTAAGTCGCTTCATACATAAAATACATCTTTGTTTTCTAAGTCCCTAATTCAAGCACAGAAGTAGATAGGACCTTGAAGAACTAAGGACCCATAGAGACCATCTTCCGTCCTTCAGGCAGCATCCATCAGCTGAACTGAAGGATATAATCCTAACGAATTTTTATTTTTTCCCTTTTTTTTAGCTTCAGCAATCAATTTCAGAATTGAGCAAAATATAAGCTGTGTAATTTGTTCCTTACAGTCTACTAGTAATCTCATTCTCAGTATAAATCCTTTGCCTCTAATTCTTTTAAAAACAGGTTATGCTAGACTAACTGTATTTCCTTTTCTAACAGGATAGTAACCATGGAAGATTAGAAGAATGTTACAATAGAGGTTACCTACATTTCAGCAAAGCATTTGGAAAAGTCTATCATGCAATCCTTGTGAACAAGATGAAGAGAAGTGAGATAGTGACAATGCAGTTTAATAGACGAAATATTGTGTTAACAATTATAACTGAAATCTATATAGTGCTTTAAGGTTTGTAAAGTGTTTACACACACATATGTGTGCATGTATATGTGTGTGTGTGTGTGTATATATATGTGTGTGTGTGTGTGTGTGTGTGTGTGTGTGTGTGTGTATGTAAAGTTTGATTGCTATATATGGCTTGATGTCGATTGAAAGTCCAGAGCCCAGGATCTATGCTATTTAATTTTTTTTTCAAATCAATGACTTGGATAAAAGCATAGCTAGCGTGCTTATCAAATTCGAACATGAAACAAAGGAAGGAATGAGAGATCACTTTCATTAGACGATAGGATCCAGAAAGATCTTAACAGGCCAGAAAATAGGCCAAAACTAATAAGATGAAATTCAGTAGGATTATATGTAACATTCTTTCTTCAAAAGTTCAAAGCATGAAATTCACAAGTACAAGATGAAGGTGGTGTGTTTAGGTAGTAGTTCATCTGAAACAATTTGAGGATGGAAGCTTAATACAAGTCAACAGTATGATATAGCAGCCCAATTTATTATTGGAATCTTAGATTGGAGTAAAAGAGATGGTGTCAAAAGGGGAGGGGGAACAGAGAGACGAAGAGACAGAGACAGAGAGAGACAAAGGCAGACGGAGAAAGAAAGAGACAGAGACAGACAGACAGACAGAGAGGCCAGGACTAAGGAGGTGATAATCCCCCTATCTGGCAGGGACTTGATATAATGCTGTACGAATATTGGTGGAAGGAACTGGTTACATTTAGGCCAGAGAAAAGAAGACTTAGAGACTTGGATGTCTTCAAGTATTTTAAGGGCTGTCTTGTGGAAGAAGCATTATCCTTGTTCTTCTTGGTCCCAGAAGGCAGAAGTAGAAGCATTCAGTAAAAATTTTAGACCAGTTTAGGCTGAGTATAAGGGAAAAAAATTATAGCAGTTGTTGTGTCTGACTCTTTGTGACCCTATTTGAGGTTTTCTTGGCAAAGATACTGGAATGTTTGCTATTTCCTTCTCCAGCTCATTTTACAGATGAGAAAACTGAGGCAAACAGGGTTAAGTGACTTGCCCAGGACACAGACAGTGTTTGAGGCCAGACTTGAACTCAGGTCCTCCTGACCCCAGGGCTGACATGCTATCCACTGCCCCTTTATGGCCATTAGAGCTGTCTAAAAGTGGAATGCCTCTGAAGAAAAGAGTTTCCACCCAATTAGAGGTCTATGGGCAAGGGCTAGAGCACCATTTCTTGAGTATGTAGGGCATATCATAGGCTTCCCACCCAAGTTTTAGTTGTACTAGATGGGTTCTGAGATCCCTTGCTATTCTGGGGTTCTATTATCCTTAGGGGAGTCAGAATGAGAGAAGTCACCCAACACAGTGGTATGTGAAAGATTAATAATTACTGAAAAGGCTAGGCTTGGAGTCAGGAAGACATAAGTCCAAAGCCAGTCTCAGACACTTATTAGTTCTATCTTGGATAAGGGCTTAACCTCTGTCTCCCTCCATTACCTCATCTGTAACACTGGGATAATAATAGCACCTAAAATGAGATATTTGTAAAGCACTTTGCAAACCTTAAAGCATTCTAGAAATGTTAGCTATTATTAAAATTCCATAGCCATCTCTACTCCAGTCTAAATTATTCTGGCTCTTTTCCTGGAAGTTCCCGTTTTCTAGGCCTTTGGCTTTTTCTCATTTGCTTCCCCATTTGTAGAAATACTCATCTTTCCATGCATCTTCACAGATGTCTCCTGGGCTGTCTTTACAGAGCCCAGCACCTTAGGGCAAGTTATTCCACCTCCCTTGTTGGATATGGTAAATCCCATATAAATCGGTTTCAGATATGTGAACTACTCTAAGAAAATTAAGCATGAGATTATTTACTTCTTAAAATTCTGGGGCCCCAAAATGTCTTCAGTGTCTGCCTGCCATTAGCCACACAACCAGGCAGTATATTGGCTGCACTACAGCTGGTGGTGATGAACGCAGTCGTGTGGCAGTGCATTGGAATGTAATACCACATGTCAAACCAAGTCATCTGGAAAAAAACCCCAAGTAACTTTGCTTCAGATGTTTGCAATTAAAAATGTTTGTGTTTCCTAATAATCTATCCCCACGACACAGAGAATACCTTTTCTTTGTTCTCAAGTCAGAATGCTAGTCTTACTGTTTTTGTGTTTGTCATTAAGTGATTCAACACTTTCATTCAGATGCTTGCTACTCAATGTTGTCCCAGAGTTCAACTCTGGCATTTCAAAGTCTGGGCAACATTCACACCAGCTTTAACATGGTCAGAGCTCATTTCTGCTTTCCTTCCTTGGGGAGAAGCTTTTCCTCTTAATGCACAAAGAGACGGAAATGCAGTGCAAGGCAGCATTTGCCTTCTGATGGAATTCTCCCCTTGTGCTCCAGACTGCCTGGAGTCACCATCTTTGTTTGCACTCCTCTTTTTGGCCTTAAGCATCTTGTTTGCCACCTCAGAAAGCTGCAGGCAGGCCAGTTCTGCAGGATGTAGAGGGAAACCTATGAACACAGAACCTCTATTTTTTCACAGTTCTTCTCAGAAAGGACTGGAAGAGGCTGTACATGTAACCTGGACACAGGAGAGTACAAGATGTCAGCTCATTCCTTTTAACTCCTCTGTGTGGCACAAATTGAGTGCTCCCTCCTCCTTCCTCCCTCCTCCCTCCCAGAAGTCTGACCTGCTCTTGTACATAAAGGATACCTGAGTCCCAGGAGGGCCAGAGGAATGTTTGGGTTTCATACATCTGCTTTATGCCCCAACGGGACAGAATGGAGGAGGGCAAGAAAGTGGCTTCTGAAGCTTCTAGCGTTGCTTCTCTACTTTCCCCAAAGCCCTTTGAGGTAGCCATAAAGGGATGAAAGGTTCCAGTTAGTGTTTGAATCTCAGCCCTTTGGGCCCTGTGGGGTTGAATAGTTACAAAACAGGTTACTTTTTTACTGCAGGGATGAAAGAAAGGTAAATAGTTAACAAGTGACTAGGAGCTTCTAAAAGAGCTGACCTTCAGTCTTCAAAACGAAGTGTCTGAGGGCCACTGTAATACATGGGGTGGTGTAATATTTATAGACATGCATGGAATGCATTGTTAACAATCAGCTCACAAGCCAGTTTTCTCCCTCAAACCCATTTAATTTTAATAGCCCCTACACCACAGAAATATTCCAACACAATCCAAAAAGAAAAAGAAAAAATAATTTTACCAGTACCTGCTTCCCCTTGGCTTATAGATTTCAGTTTCCCATATTACAAGCATCATGTCTTTAATCAACTAACATTTATTAAGTCCTACTATGTGTTATCCTCAAGAAGTTTACATTCTGGCTCTGCAGAAAAAGTCACATGTTCATATACTGAGGAATATGTATGCACATATATGCACATATATCATATTGTACATATGATAAAGATAGGTACATGATTTCATTGGTTTAGGGCAGGGCTGTCCAACCTTGGGCTTTTATTGAAACAATAGACAATATATTTTGATTTGCCATTTTAGTGAGAGCTCTGCAGTAGCTCAGCTTCCTTTACTAAAGCATTTGTGTAAATTTCTATGCTTGTAGACAGCTGCATAAATCTCACTGCCGACCCATTTTGGACAGCCCTGATTTAGGGAACTACAGGGTGAAGAAACTCCTCTACCAGTGCAAATCAATATCTTCTCTGCAACTTAGCTGTTTTTAGAGAGAGCACTAAGAGTTTAAGTGATTTCTTCAGGCTCATACAGTTAGAATGTATTAGAAGAACTCAGTACTTAGTAAGATTTCAACCTAGTGTTTCCAGGCTTCAAGACCAGCTCTTTATCTACCACTTCATACAGCTTGTGCCCACGTGCATGCACACACACAATACAAAACACATACAAAACAGGCACATGATAATCTTGTTTTTAAAAAAAAGGCACTAGCTGCTGGGCCTAACAGGAAAGAATGTGTGGAGAAGTGGGCAATTGAGCCGAAGCTTGAAGGAAGCCAGGAAGTTTTACCAATTTTACAAATAAGGAAACTGAAGCCCTGAGAGATAAATCTATTTGCCCAAAGTCACACAATCGATAAGTAGCCGGAGCAGGATTCAAACCCAGCTCATCTGACTCCAAATCCAGAGTTCTCATCTTTAAATGTCAATGTCCTAGAGAGGGCTCTAAGGAGTTAAAGTTTCTATAGCAAATTTTTTCTCCACTACAGTCTTTCTGAGCTACAACCCAGGAATCCCCAGTGCAGTCATAGGAAAGTTCATACAGGCTGTATTTCACAAGGCGCGCACTTGAGTTGGACAGGGCTGGGCTTGGGGAGTCTACAAGGAAAGCTTCCTACTGAAAGGGCTCAGCTGCAGTGCGGCCTCCAGCAGATACTTTCCATGCCTCTGAAATGTGTAATGTTGGGGCAAACGGAAATATTAGAAATACATTCTGGAAAGTAGAAGGGAATGCATGGCCAAGGAAGAGAATGAGATGGAGGAGAGAGACAGAGATTAAGGCATAGAAAGACAGAGTCAGAGAGAAAAAAACAGAGAGAGGGAGAGAGGATTTGGGAGGAGAGAGAGAAAGGAAAGGAGAGGGGGGAGAAAGAAAGAAAAGAAAATGAGAGAGAGAAAGAGAAGGGAAGGGGGCAGGAAGACAGAGAGAAGTAGAGAAGGAAGGAGAGAAAGGGAACAAGAGAGAGAAAGGGGGGGGGGAAAGAGAAACAGAGACAGAGAGAGAGAAACAGAGACAGAGACAGACAGAGAGAGGGGGGAAGAGAGAGAGAGAAAGAGAGACAGAGACACAAAGACAGAACAAGAGACAGAGAAACACAAAGAGAGAGAGAGGGAGGGAAGGAGGGAAAGAAGGAGGGAGAGAAGGAGGGAGAGAGGGAGGGAGAGAGACAGAGAGAGAGAGAGAGAGAGAGAGAGAGACTGTTTAGCATCAAAGGCTAAATGTGAATGCAAAATGAGATAACTTTATAGAATATCAGCAAGACAGAGCTTCAGTACATGGCTGGCCCACAACCTTTGCCAAACAGGGAGGTTATCACTAAGAACTGGTTAGCAAACCCTTCAGCAAGATCCAACTCAGGACTTTTGAAGTGATGCTCTGAATTCATAGCATTTCAGAGCTCCATTAAAAATGCCTGGTAATTGTTTGCAGCTGCTGTTGAACCATTTCCTTTACATTCCATGGCACTGAAGACAGAAAGAAAAATTCTTTATGCCAGTTTTTATGGATTGCAGGATTGGCTGTAAAGCACTCCACTGTAGTCTATAAACCATTTTTTTTAATCCTGCTTCTAGTTCATGTCAAATCATGAAATCGCTTTATGTTTTAAAAAACTAAATAAAATAGAAAAGATCTTATAAAGGCTAACATCAGCAATTCAGACCAATTTGGGGAAAGGCCTGCCTAAATTAGTGAAAAGTATGAATTACAGAGTATTTCCAAAGGAAACTGAATATTTATATAGATCAACTTAGAACCAAGCTAGCAAGCTATAGTGTCTAAGGGGCCTACTTTAACAATTACTGGTATCGTTTGTAATTAGCACATAAGTTGTTTTATATAATAAGTTCTTCTGAAGCACTTAAGATGCTAAAGGGGGCAAAGAGCACGGTGTTGGTTGTCTGAGGGGGGAAAGGTGTCTGATACAAAAGAATTTGGAATTAGAAGACCTAGGTTTGAACACTGACTCTATTGCCCATGTGACCTCTAGGAAATCATTTAACATTTCTGGGTTCCAGTTTCTTCATCTATATAATCCCTTTGGTTGGAACAGTGTAATCTCTAAGGTTGCTTCTTCCTGTTCTAAATCCTATGCTCAACTTGTCCTGCCTTGTTAACATTATTGATTTCATTAGGAATTTGTTCTTTCTAGCTATTTCAAAGATAAACTTTAATTTGACCCTTGTCAATATTAATACAGATTCCAAATTATCAGAGTAGAAATTAAAGGGTTTTTACTAACAGGGCTGTTTACAAAGCTGTTCATGGAATCGATGTACTGGCAAAGGTCACTGGTTTGGAAACCAGAAGAGCTGGCTTCTAGTCCTGCTGCTGGCACTGATTAACTCATCCCATTCTCCAAACCTCTTATCATCCCTCTTCAAACTTCCATGGCTCCCTGTTCCTCTACTTTCTCAGCTGAGTACCTTGCCTCCTATTTTACTGAAAAAATGGGGGTCACTCACTGAAAGCTCTCTCTTCTCCCCTCCTCCTCATCTTGCATCATCTAGATGCCTTCGGTAACTATTTCCTCCCCTGGCCTTGTCCCATGTGAAAAGGTGGCCGTTCTCCTTGCCAAGGGCAACCCCTTTTGAATTAATAATCACAAGCGATCCCATTCCATTTCACCTTCTCCAACGGATTACTCCCTCCATCATTCCCCACTCTCTTACTTAGGCTCATTTTTTTCTTATCTATTGGCTATTTCCCTACTGTCTACAAAAATGGCCATATCTCCCCAATCTAAAAAACAAACAAACAAACAAAAAACCAAAACCTCACTTAATCCATCTCTAGGTTGGGGAACTTTTAACTGAGTCCAAGTTTTACAGAACAAATCCTTTTATTAAAGGGATTTGTTCTGTGAAGTTTGGATTCAGTCAAAGGGCCACACCTGAGGACCTAAAGGGCCACATGTGGCCTTGAGGCTGCAGGTTCCCCACCCCTGACAAGCCCCACTAACTATGATCCCATATTTCTTCCCCCTTTTGTAGCAAAATTCCTTGAAGAAGCCTTCTATAAACCATTTGTCCACTTCCTTTCCTCTCACCCTCTTTTTAACTTTCTACAGCCTGGTTTCCAACCTCATCACTGAGCTGAAACTGCTCTCTCCAAAGTCACTAGTCTCTTAATTGCCAAACCTTAACGGCCTTTTCTTGGTCCTCATCCTTCTTGACCTAACCGCAGCCTGTGACAATGTCAGTCTCCATGACACATTTTTTTCCCTAGGATTCCATAGTCCTTTTCTATCCTGGTTCTCCTAGCACCTTTCTGAGCACTCCTTCTTCAATCTCCTTTGCTATATCTTCACCCAGGTCATACTCATTAAAGGTGAAGGTCCCCTGGGGCTCTGTCCTGGGCCCTCTTCTCTGCTCCGTCTATAGGATTTCACTTGATTTCATCAGCTCTCCTAGTTTCAATTATCTCTAAGCTGGTGGTCTTCAGATCTGCTTATCCAACTCTAATCTCTCTTCTAACCTCCAGACTCCTGTCTCCAACAGTCTATTATGCATTTCAAACTGAATTTCCCATAGACATCGTAAACTCGATTCATCATCTTCTCCCCCTAAACTCTTCCCCCCTTCCAAACCTCTCTACTACTGTCAAGGGCACCACCATACCCCCAGGCATTGAGGCTCACAGCGTAGGTGTTATCTCAAATCCTCCCTCTCTCTCCTGTATCCAATTAGTTGCCAAATCCCATCCTGATTTTGCCACTGTAACATCTCTCCTAATCATTCTCTCCTTTGACACTGCCACCTCTATGGTGCAGGCCCTCATCACTTCATGCCTGGACTACTGTAATTGCCTAATGGTTGATCTCTGCTTCAAGTTTCTCCCCTCTCCAATCCCTCTTCCACTTAGCTATCAAATTAGTATTCCTAAAGTGTAGATTTGACCATGTCACTTCCCCCGTTCAATAACTTTCAATGGCTCTCTATTACCTCCAGGATTAGATTTTTAAAAATCCTCTGGTTGGCTTTCAAAGCCCTTCCTAACCTGACCCCCTACTATCTTTCCAGTCTTCTTATGCCCTATTTCCCCCCACCCCCATCCCTCACTCTATGATCCAGTGACACTGACCTCCTTGCTATTTCTTGAGTTATGATACTCCATCTCCAGGCCCTGGGCATTTGTTCTCATGCCTAGAATGTCCTCCCTCCTCATTTCTGCCTTCAGGCTTCCCTGGCTTCTTTCAAGTCCCAGCTAAAATCCCACCTTCTACGGAAAGCCTTTCTCAATACCTTCCCCTTAAAACGACCACCCCTGCTGATTGTGTCCAAATTCTCCTGTATATATTTTGTTTGTACATGGTTGTTTTCATGTTTTCTCCCATTAGACTGTGAGCTCCTTGAGAGCAGAAACTGTCTTTTGCCTTTCTCTGTAACCCCAGCACTTAGCACAGAACCTGGCACAGAGTAGGTACCTAGTGAATGCTTGTAGACTGACTGACAAGTCACATTCCCTCCCTAAACCTAGTTGGACTCGATGGTCATATCTTCTCTTCTCATTTTCACTGAATATTTATCTCATTTAGTAGGCGCTTTGTGCCAGATACCTCAGAGGAAAGTTGAGTGTTAAGGATAGTTTAGTGGTTGGAGAAGGCAATTTATAAAGTGAGATCTGCTTCTCAGTCTAAGACTAGCTAAGAATCTGTCACTTGAAACCCATTAATTCAGTTCTGCCTGTGAAAAACAGGCCGAGTGGAAAGTGTACTGAACTCAGAATCAGGAAGCCCTGAGTCTGAATGCTAATATTGTGGCTGTGTGGCCATGGCTAAGTTATATACCCTCTCTGAGGTTCAGTTTTCTTATCTGTAAAATCAGGATATTTGGGGTACTGTAGCACCTACCTTAGAGGGCAGGTGTGAAGCTCAGCGATATAGTGTTTGTAAAACATGTAGTAAACATTGCAACTTCACTTCTCATCTCCAGGGGAAGGTGAAAGGACAATTCCGATGACATTCTACTATTAGTTAATAGGTTTGTGGCAGAGAGGAGGAATCCACTATTGCCTAAAATGAGACCAGGCTAGGACTTGCAATTTAGAATTGATTTTTAAGAATAAAAAGTTTAGGAAGTAGAAATGATATACTATGGATTTACAGAGTACCTTTCCTCTGGAAAGCTCAAAGCACTTCCATAAAGAACAAAAGCCCCTTTCACAGAACAAAACTAAGTGGATACTTGGCACTCTTTCCAGTTAATTTGAGCAACGGAGAGAGGATCTCAAAGTGCTTTGGTTTTGTTTTTTTTTAATTTGAATTATTTACTTTTTCTTCAGTGAATAAATTAACCATAACCATCTTTCACCCAGAAGTCTGAGACAGTCTGTTGTGACTCTCTGGAACATTATAACAATGTCTTCTATGTGTTATGGCAATTAGGATCGCCAATGTTTGATAAAAAAAAAAAAGGCGGGTGGCCATTATACCAACATAATGTAGAAAAGGATGTCTGGACTTTGGGCTTGTATATATCTATCAATTAATCAATAAAACATCTGTTAAGTACCTATTATGTGCTAGGCACTGTAGTATGTGTGCATGTGTGTGTGTGTGTGTGTGCGTGTGTTCAGGATGGATGGTAGGAACATAGACAACTAGACACAGCAGGAGGGTATGCTATTCCACTATCTTCCATGAGGGTCTTAGTAAATTCATAAATGTGTTCTTACTTTAGTACTTTGATGGCTCTGTGAACTCACCAGTTAGGTACGCCCCTCCAATGATACAGATAACAGAAAAACCATACCTTCTCATGCTATGCAACTCTTGCCCATTTCCTCCCATAAATCCTTCAAAGTGAATCTGTCCAACATGCAAGAGGCTTTCCTCTAGGTCTCTTGACATTACACGGCACCTAATAAAGCACATAGGCTGTCCATGTCTTATAGATGTGGCCATCTGTCTTTTCAGTGTAGAATGGACCCACATCTTTCCCCATCATTGGCATCTTCTATGCTGTAAAAGGTTGTAGCCTATTTACACTCATCGCATATCTCTCTATCACCCTTTGTACGGCCCATAATTTTGACTATTCAGATATGGAGGTATTGTCAATCACTGGAAGAATCCTGATGTATGAAGATAGGCTTCTAATTCTTGGAAAAGCTTGGGGTAGTTAAAAAATAATACAAAATTTCCCAAATGCAATCTGCTCTTCTCCCATCCTTCTCTTTACTTCTAGGTCCAGCTCACAGTCTATCTGTAGTATCTGTCAACCAACAAGTATTTATTAAGTTTAATTTATGTTAGAGATACAAAGATAAAAAAAATTAAACAGGCCTTGCTCACAAGGAGCTCACATTTGATCATTTTCATCTGGAACACTCATGTGTTGGGCACTTAAATAGACAATTCATAGCATTAGTCCAAATACACATACTTGCATGTATATGTATATACGTACATATCCATATAGACATACACATATGTTGTTTGTGTGTGAAAATATTATCTATGTGTATAACATATATATCTTGAATATAACTAGCTAGGATAGATCTCTATCAAAAGTATAGAGATACTAGATATATCTATGTCTATCCTTAGATATCTAAGTTCTAGTTAAGATAGATCTAGACATATATGGTCTGTTGTTGATTGGTTGATTGAAAAGTTTTAAGAAATGGTGCTAGATTAAACAACAAAAAGGTAGCCATTATTTCTATTCTCTATTTTAAGAATCCAAAATACATTATATTTTATATATTATTTAAGCATATATTTTGAAGATATCACTAAACTGATTGATATTAGTAATCTGATAACAAAGGAACATGGCATTTGCTTTTTTTATTCATTTACTCTCACCTTTTTCTTTTTTTGTTGTTTAAATTTTTATTTTTATGTAGGGAAAAATCAAATATACATTTAACCCAATTTGGTTTCAAGTTCCTTAGCTTTTGCCTTTTCCAGCTTGGCAATACAAGCCACTGATTTTGGACCCAGAACATTGCCACCCCGGTGACGACAGATCTCATCATATCTGTCGTTGTAATTGGTTTTGATGGCTCCTACCAGCTTAACTAGGGCTCCCTTATCTTCAGGATTAACCTGTGTGAAGGCAATGCTTGTGCAGGTCTTTCTGTGAACTAAGCGACCCAGTCAGGCTTTACCTTTGATAATACAGTAAGGAACCCCCATTTTTCAGCACAAGGCAGGTAAGAAGACCACTAGCTGAATGGGGTCCATGTCATATGCAATCACTACCAACTGTGCTTTCTTGTTTTCTACCAAGGTAGTAACAGTGTTAACACCTGCTCTCAGGACAGGTGGTCTCTTAGTGGAGATATCTCCTTTGCCTGCAGCCTTTTGTTCAGCCCGAACCAGAAGCCTTTGCTTCTTATCTTGCTTTGTCTCGGGTCTATACTTATAAGCCAGTTTCAGCAGCTGAGTAGCTGTCTGACAATCCAAAGCCTGGGTGAACTGGTTAATTGCTGGTGGGACTTTCAAACATCTATAAAGGATAGACCTTTGACGCTGCAGTCTGATGTACTGAGGCCATTTGACAAATCAAGTAAGGTCCCTTTTGGGCTGGATGTCCTGACCAATGCCAAAGTTCTTGGGCCACTTCTCTAACAAAGGATTGACCACTTTCTTGACCTCCTGCTTCTTTACTACAGCAGGGGCTGGAGCCACCTTCTTCCCCTTGGCCTTCTTCCCTTTTGGCATCTTGGCCAGCTGAACAAGAAAGGCTACTCTCACCTTTTCCTAGTTGAAACTTGAATTCTCAAGTTCACTGCTTTTGCTCCTGGTTTATCCCAGTAGAGGGTCACTAGAAGATGGTCCTTGGGATCCATATTGAGAGTATCATTAGATAATAACAATACTTTTCCATTATTTCTTGTAACCAAGTCTTTGAGCCAGGCTTGTGTAAGGGTAAACCTTTAGAATAGATTTCAACAACCTTTTAAATGGGAAGTACCAAGGTGCAGAACATTGTTTTTTCTGACTGGCAAAGGAGAAGGAGGTTAATTCAAGAAGTAAATATATGAGTTTTTGCAAATGGGGCTCAGTCACAGGACAAGATAATAGCCCAAGCACCATGAAAAAAAAATGGTCAATGTGCTATTCTTGGTACACACATTGTGATTGGCCAGTCCTTCATCTAGGCAATGTCTGACATTAATACAGAAAAGGTAAATCTTAAATAGCCCAAGGTGCATTTTGCTCAAAGATAAATGTGCTTATTTTTCAATACTTAAACGATTATCAATGTAATCGTAGATGAATCTTAAAGAATATAATAAAACTTCATTAATTATAAAAGTGAAAGTGATAAAAAAAAAAAGTTCCTGGCCAAGTTGGAACCATATGTTATCTTTTTTCTCAAAGAAACAACAGTGCCTCTATTTAGGAAATAGTGATTGCTTTGAATTATACTATTTCGAATTAGTCATTATTTTGACTAAGCTAATATTGATTTTAAAAGTTTTACCATAACTACTGGCACTATTTTTGGTGCTTTTCAACACTAAAGCTAATATATTTATACTACTTACTCATGAGTCTATGGAACATACAGTTTGTATAACTGCAGTCTAGACTGAGCCTAATTAAAATGAAAATGGCCAAGGGCAGCTAGAGTAAAGTACCAGTCCTGGAGTCTGAGTTCAAATTCAGCCTCAGCTACTTGACACACTTACTAGCTGTGTGACCTTGGACAAGTCACTTAACCCCAATTGTCCTGCCTTCCCCCCTCCAAAAAAAATGAAAATGGAACCTATTATCAGTAGGACATGGCAAGTCCAGACTAGATGACCTCAAGTCCCTTCTAATCTTTGATTATATATTGCTTTAACAATACCTTGGGTTGCTTTTCCATTAGTGGCAAACGATTGTGTAGAGCCTTTATAAGAGGGAGAATTGAGGTCGGTGTAAAATTGTCATTGCATTTCAATAGTAATTTTGGTACAATAGCAAATACGGAAATGTGACTAATCCATCTCATGTTATCTTCTTCCTGAAATCCTGAACCAGCTATTTTGGGGTAACTAGAGCACCTTCTTCCCTTTCCAACCCCTCCCTTTCCCCAACATGATCAACAAGATTATTTTTGTGCAAAGTGAAGTGAGCAGAACCAGGAGAATGATTTATTCTGTAACAACATTGTAAAAATGAACAATTTTAAAAGACTTATGAACTCTGATTACACAATGACGAACCGTGGTTCCAGAAAAAATTCATAATCAAGAATGGTACCCACTTTCTGAAGAGAAGTATTGGACTAAATATGCAGAACGAGACAGGTTTTAGACTGGCTAATGTGGAATTAATTTTGCTTAACTATCCATATTTGTTAAAAGGGTTTTGTTTTTTTCAAATGGGTAGTGGGGTAAGAGGAGAGTGCAAGGAAGAGGAAAAAAATTAGTTAATTGAAATAAATTAAAATTAAAAAGTCCACATGAGCCTGTCACATACAACAAATATTCTTTTTTTTCTTCTAGAAGACATCAGACTGTACATTCTGACAATGGCAGCTCCTCTTTGCTCTCTAAAACAGCATTTGGTTAGATTGCTAATAAAGTTTTGCAAAATTCTCTTCATTCTTACTTAGGTCATCTATGATCCAGGGTCTTCAGACCAAGCACTACAAAAAAAGGCATGAACACAGTGCAATTGGGCCATTCTAAAGAGCTGGTTTCCAAATCTGATTTTGTACCACCTTGGTACAGTTCGTAGATCCTGAGAAATATGGTCATAAGGATTAGGATCCCAAGTCACAAGAGGTTAGGTGGTTTGGTCAAGGTAATAATAGCATGGTTGGGTAGTCTGAACAGGTCACTATGAATCCAGGAAATAGGGCAAGGGCAAAGAGGCACATTCTGTAGTCTGAGTCTGAGGTAATGTCTGGGAGCCTGAGCAAAGCCACCAAGAGAGATCTGTGCTACTGCTTGCTCTCAGAGCTGTCAGAGGGTTCCTGATGGGTCCCTAAACTGAAGGAGATTAAGCCTCTAGGCTCAGTCCTCTCCTGACAAGCAAGGAAATAAATTTCATAAGATCAAAGGATTTAGACTTAGAAGGTCTCTGAAGATGGCTTCTGTGAGCCTGAATTGAAGGCTGTTGAACAGACAGACAGACACAAGACTTGGAGTCAAGAAGACACAGATTCAAATCCCACTTCAGATACTTATTTGCTGTATCATTTAACTTCTCTTTCTCAGCTTCCTCATCTGTAAAATGATGGGGCTGGACTCCAGGGCCTCAGAGGTCCCTGAAAGTTCTGTTTCGATGTTTCTATGATCTTATTCACAGCTGGTAATTACCCATACAAACTCAAACACCCCAGGCTTATAAAGGCTAAATTCTCTTGATAGTGGTAACAGGGGAAGTAGATTTGTTAGGTGCCTAAACATCTGTGACAAAGTATTATTGAGTATATGTAGAGAATGGGGGGAGAATACAAATGTGAAAATGAGAGACAGACATAGAGAGAAGGAAACAGAGATTATAGTGTTACATAACTGTGTGGAAGTTGAAATAGTATGAGTCAGCACTTGTGTTTGTGAGGCTTCTTTGGGTACAGATTCCCTGGGAAATCTGATGACATATTTTGGGCAAAGATCTTGCCTTATTTCTTGATGTGTTTGGGTATGGATTCCCAGAGAGGGTTCAGGTTCCCCCTAGAACAAGACTCAATTTAGGAAGGGTAGAGATAGTAAGAATTAAGACAGTACATGGCAGTGGTAAGGATGCATTCAGCCAGCAAGATGGCATTTGTGCTGGGTCCTAGTGTCAAAACCCACAGAGTAGTTGTGGGAGTGTAACAGTAAGGCCATAATAACAATGTAGATGATAAATGCCTATGTAGTTCTGTATCACAAAGTATACAAGACTCTCCACATAGAAAGTAGAAGAAGTAAAGCATTTATTCAGACACCAGAGAACCATATCCCATAACCAAATGTTCAGCTCCCACAGCCAGTTGGTCCACTTCATTATAACAGCAAGGAACTTAAAACACCATAGCACAACATGAAGCCTCACCATCCCAAAACCTCTCCGACCCCCTGCTGGGGTCTTCCCCAAAACAAACTCACAGTAAAGCTAAGTCAGCCTGTTCAGTTCTAACCATCACAAGGGTGGCCAGCATTTCTTGTGACATAACTTCCTTTTCCTGTCAGGAACCTCCTCCCACCACATGTGACTTAGGCTTCCTGTGCGGTAAGTAGGTCACATGGCCTGGGATGGGAAATGGGTGGGAAAGATCTTCAAATCTAAATTGCTACTACAGGGAGCAGTGATGATAGCCACATCAGATGCAAAATGCCTGAAGAGCACAGTTCTAAGGCCCCAGCAGGAAAAGAGAACATCTAGGGATAGCAAAGAGTGGGGTGGGGAGAGGAGCAAACAAATGGCCCTAGATCTTAAACACCAGGAGAGGAAGTAGGGTGAGATATCAGTCAGTCATCAATAGAAGGAATCCAGATATTATCTAGCCCAATACCCTCATTTTACAGGTTAAGAAACTGAAATTCAGAGAAGGAAAATGATTTGCCCAAGGACACACAGGTATACCCAAACACTTCTATAAAGGCAGTAATTTGGGAATGAAGCTTAAATTTCTAATGCTGGCTGTCTATACAGATCAAAAATACCACATTATTATTATTCAACTCCTTCATTCAAATTTACTAATATGATCATATAACAGAGGACTGGCCACTGAGCCTAGTCCTTGTAAATGTGTCCAGAGTGACATCGATGCAAATTTCTAAGCAGAAGAAGCTGGGGATTCTGCTTCAGGAGAATTGTGGTAATGTTTAATGGAAGTTCCTTGGAGAGATCTGGAGCATACACAGATGCTGATTTAAGTCTGTTAATCACATGGTGAATAGGTGCCTCATTGACTAGCTGCAGTTGTGTAGCTGGCACTGGGGTATATTCAACAGGTACTAACCAACGAGAACCTCGGTCCTTTCTTTGTGTGACTTCTTTCTGGCTGATAGCATCTTGATGAAAGACAATGCTGTACAAGGAGAGACCTTGGACTTGCCCAATCAAAGGCTGACACGTGGCCTATAAATACAGGCTTTGATTCTTTGCCTCAACATTTTCTTTTACTTAGATGAAAGAAGTAAGAAAAGACTACAACTTCTTTAGTTTTGAAAGTTCGGAACTACAACCTACTAAGTCGAGTCCACACTAGGTTTCCAGCTAGGCCAGCTTTTGGGGCCTAAGGAGTAGTGGCCTTCAGGAACTAGCCAAGTAGTAGATGAGACTCATCCAGCAGTGATGTCTCGTGTAGAAACCATACTAAGCCTGAGTCTCCCATCTCTAGAGAACAAGGTTTATAGGGAAAAATGTGTCCTGAGGTGTCTGTGTGTAGGAGAATTGTCTATACCCCATTCTTTGCTATCTCTTTGAAATGAATATCCCTTTGTAAAAGCTAATTGATGTTAATTGACAAAATGGATCTGAGGTTCTAGTTACTGGTGGTTAATAGAAGCTGGAGACAAAACCAGAATGGAGGCTCAAGCCAATGACATTAGAGAAGAAACATATCAACACTTCAGAGGTATCCCTCTTAGAGGGCAACATAGCCAGCCTGACTCTGGAATAATGATTAATAATAATTATTAATAATAATTACTACAAACACAAACATCCAGTGTAATTTCTCCCACAGAAACTCAGAATCCCATGTCCCCTCACAGTAAAGGATTAAATACAAAAAAACTTTTCAGGAAGGAATGAAGGAGCTTCTTCCTAGTTTCTTCTGTCTAGGAATACTAACTGTAGACAGATGAGGGTATCCTAAGGAGAAGCTAAATGGCAGGGTAACTGTGGCCTCGAGGCCCTAGCTCAGGGACTAGAGGCCTGGGCCCATAGATTCCTCTTCTTCACTATTATTGCCCTTGGGGGTAATGACAACTGAGCAGGGGGAGAAGGCAGGTGCCTTGGATACAGAACCCTGATTCAATGACCTCAAAGAATGTTATTCTAAATTAATTCTAATTTTTAAAATATGAACATATGCCATATAATCCATTAGTGTTGGGAGACAAGAGAAGTGTATAGAGAGAAAACATAATGAAATTAAACAAATTTCAGCTGTCACAACTTCAAAAAGTTTGGGATCACTGATCTAGATAGTCCACATGGAAATTTTATACTACCACCCCCCCAAAAAAATCCTATTGGGTTTAAATTATTCATATTGGTTAACTTAATTTCCAGACTCACAGAATGATCACACCAGCTTCTTTCTCTTCACTCAATTAATCAGACAACTGGGTCATGCTGCCCAGCTTTGTAGTTTTTTCAGTCTTGGTCACTGAAGAATGCTTAGTGTTTGTTTACTTTCTAGAAGATAATTCTTCATCATATTCATGACACAAAGGAACCTTTTCAATTGCCATCTTTATTGGGATAGACTAACCATCTTCCAGCACATGCTAGTTTCCCTATCCCTGTATTACTCAATCATTGATCAAAGAAGAGTAATTTCCTTTCCACAATGAACAAAATTGTCTTTGTTCTGGACTTCTTCCTCTCATACCCCTTCCATCTACTTGCTCTGAGATCTAGCTTCCTTCAGATGACATCGAATATGTACATATCCTCTCCAAGCGATATCTATACCTTCACTCACAACACGTACCTTCCCTCCCAAATACAGAGAGAGAGAGAGAGAGAGAGAGAGAGAGAGAAGAGACAGAGAGAGAGAGAAGAGACAGAGACAGACAGAAACAGAGAGAGAGACAGAGAGGGGGGAGAGAGACAGAGAGAGAGATACACAAAGAGAGACAGAGAGGAGAGGGGGGGGGAGGGGAGAGAGGGAGAGAGAGAGAGAGAGAGAGAGAGAGAGAGAGAGAGAGAGAGAGAGAGGTCCCAGATAGGGAGTGAGAATACTCCTTGTTATTCCCTGCCACTTCTAGACTTTCCCTTTGCCCCATCACCCATTAACCTCTCCTCCTTTGAAGTTTTCTACCAAATTCAGATCAGGTGACTTTTACATACTGGCCCCCATGTTATTATCCCTCATTTCTCAAGGAGTTCATCACCTAGATGACTATCTTCCCTAATTTTTATCCTTATATTAACGGACTTCAATATCCATATTGATGCTCCTTCAAATTTCCCAACCTCCCAATTCTTCTGTCTCCATAAATCTTATAACATATTCTTTCATTTCATCTCAGTCACACAAAAGAATGGTCACACTCTAGATTGGTCACAACTTTTATCCATAAGTGTTCTTCTTCCTTAACCAAAAATTCTGACATTCCTCTGTCTGACCATAAAATCTTATCTTTCTGTCTTTATGCCTCACCCCTCCTAAACCTATTCTTCACCCTCATTGTGACCTTCGACCTCTTCATTCCTCAGTACTTTCTTAGCCCCTTATCTCTAATCTGACTTCACTTTCCTTTCTCTACAATCTCAAGTTTATAGTTAGCCAATTCAGCTACACACTGTCAACTACTCGCAAATCCCTCAGCCCCTCGTCCTATCGTTGCTCATCCCTTGCCAAACTTCAACCTTTGATTACTCTCACCATTGACTTCCTCCAACTACATGCTGCTGAGTGGAACTGGAGAGCTTCACACAACTGTGCTGAGAACATTATAAATTTATATTATCTAACATCAACTGAACACTGCTGCAAAGTAGTCCTCTTATTACTCCCCAATTGATTCCCCCCATTAGCTATTCTAAACCCTCTCGTATCCTCTTTACCTCCTCATCATTCCCTACACTCTTCTCCTTAGCCTTTGTTTATACATCATCTTCATTTCTGAATAGTTTCCTCCTTTTTCCCCTTCTTCAAGAACCCTCTCTTATAATAAAGAATGAAAAATAAAGATAAAAAGAAACAGGTCAGTAAAACAAAACAGGCATTACGTATGTCTGATAGTATATACAACAATCCTCATCCGTAGTCACTCACTTTTGTAAAGAAGAGAAAGAAGTTCATTTTCTCATCTCTTCTCCCAGGCTAATCTTGGTCATTGTTATGGTGCTTAGTTTCATTTCTTTTGGGGGATTTTTCTTCCATTTACATTGTACTAATCATTGTGTTTATTGTTTTCCTGGTTCGGTTTGCTTCATTCTGCATTATATAAGATTTTCCATGACTCTTCTAAATTATTCTTATTCATTATTACTTATAATACAGGAATATTCTTTTAGGTTCATGTATCATAGTTTGTTTAGCTATTCCGTAATTGATGGGCCTTTACTTTGTTTTCAGTACTTTGTCATCACAAAAATTGCTGCTATGAGTATTTTGGTTTATGTCTTCCTTGTTCAATGTTACCACGATGCTATCAATATGGAAACTCTCTCCACTAATACAGATGGAAGCCCAACTTTATCTTCTCATGCTGTATAATTGTTGGTTATGTCTTATATCAATCCTTCAAGGATGATCTAGCCCACACACTGGGTGCTTCTTCCTCTGGCTCTTGTAATAGTTTGCAGGTACCCACAATATAAGTAGTATTCAGGCTGTCCATAAGTCATCTTTCATTCTTATTCATGACTGGCACACATAGTGTAATAAGATCATAGATTTAAAGCTGAATGGGAACTTGGAGGCCATGAGTCAAACCTCCTCATTTCACCAATAAGGAAACTGAAGTACAGAAAGGTTAAGTGACTTGCCCAGGGTCACATAGCCAGTAAGTGTCTAAAGTAAGATTTGAAGCTAGGTCTTCCTGACTCTAAGTCCAAGATTGTACCCACTACCCCATATTACTTCCTTCAATTTCAGTTCATAGAAGCCTTTGATAATGTATTTCATGTAACTTCTTATACATAAGTCATCACAAAACATCCTGCTTATAGTCGGCAAGTATCTTTCCATCACCCTTTGGATCTCCTCCAATTTTGATTCTCCTCAGTTGATGATGGTGTTCTATGATCAACAGACATAGAGTAATATAGGCTGAATATTAATTTCACAAAGATGGGCCTTTCCAGTAGGATGAAGCTTGAGATCATTGATAGTCTTGCACAATTTGTCAAATTTAGTATAGTCTGCTCTCTTCAATTTGAGGCCCACTTCATTATCCATCTGCAAAGCTTTGTTCAAGACCAATATAAATAAACTAATGGATAAATTCAATTAATAATCCACCCAACCACAACCTATGATCTGGGTAATATGTAATTATATTAATATGTAATATGATCTGGGTAATAAGACCTTAGCTCAAAAGGGCCAAGGTCTCCCAATGCATCCTGGGTCATCCCCAGTCATCCTGATGAATATCAGGTCACTGGACCCAGATGGCTCTGGAGGAGAAAGTGAGGCTGGTAACCTTGCACAGCCCTCCCTCGCTCAAATCCAAGTCAACTGCAAGTCATGTCATCATTCCCTGATGTCATGGTCCTCTTCGAGAACGAAGGACAAACACAACAAGGGTAATATGTAGTCTTCATCCAGTCGCTTTTTCATGTGGCCTATCTCTTCTGAGTCATGCCAGATCTCTTTGAAGAGGCCTTGTACCATCCTGGGGCTCAATGTAAGCCATACAATGTCATCCACAAATAGTACAACTTAGTTCACCATTTATAGGGACCCTCTCTTCTCATTTAATTTTTTGTAAAAGATCCTCCACGATATAACTAAGCCTCTTTGTTAGGCTTGTGTTTCCTTATTTTATGACTCACTTGATGTGGACATGCAAAATATAAAAATCCCAAGGTTAATCTGTCACAAATCTTATGAGATCTTAATTATGCATGGGATACATTTTATTGGAGGAGCGATATAAAACTTATATTTTGCTCTCCTAGGCCAAATGTTATTTGTAGTCACTAAGTAATAATACAATAGCTTCTATTCTTTCTACCTTTTAATCAGCCATGTAACTGCAAAGATAAGGCCTACTACAGAATATCATATGCAAAGGCTTGACTGTTTCCCTCTCGTGTTTTCATTGAGGACAGCCTTAATACCTCAATGCACAACATTGACAGCAACATTATACGATGATCACTATGAATAACTTAGCTCTTCTCAGCAATAATACTGCAAGACAATTCCAAAGGACTCATGATGAAAACTGCTATCCACCTCCAGAGAAAGAATTGATGAATTCTGAATGTAGATGGGGGCACACTATTTTTATTTTTATCCATTTTTTTTTTCTTTTGGTCTGTTTCTTCTTTCAAAACATGACTAATATGGAAATACGTTTTACATGATTGCACATACATAACCTATATGAAATTGCTTACAGTTTGTTTTTTGGCAGAGCAATTGGGGTTAAGTGACTTGCCCAAGGTCACACAGCTAGTACATGTGTCAAGTGTCTGAGGCTGGATTTGAACTCAGGTCCTCCTGACTCCAGGGCCTGGTGCTCTACTCACTCCACCACCTAGGTGCCCCTCTGCTTACAGTTTTTAAGGAGAGAGGAAGGAGAAAAATGTGGAACTCAAAGTTTTCTTAAATGAATGTTAAACATTACCTTTATATATAATGGGAAAAAATAAAATACTACTTATTTTTTAAAAAAAAAATCTATGTACAAATTTCATAAAGATTCCATGGAGATACAAAAGTGGACATATGGGCTGATAAGTCATGATGTCTTCTCAGTAAACTTTTTTAATGTAATATAGTCACTTCCAGGTCATGTAAGCAACAAGATGGTTAACTAGACATTTTCTCTGATCCCCACAACCTCTCAAATCTCTCCAAAACTGAAATTATGTGTCAAATAAAAAGCAACTTCAGCTGTCTCCAATGTCTAGGACACCCAGAATTCAAAAGAAGACCAAAAAAAGCCCCAAATACTAGAACTGATACTCTCGGACCCTGAGCTCACTTAGCTCCCCTCCCTCACTTCCCACACCACCAGCAGTGAGGCTGCTCTAGCAGATCCAAAGACATGATGCATACTTAAAATAAAACCCACCTGTGTACCCCATTCCCCTCTTCCCTCTTCTGGTGCTTGGTTGCAGAAGTTTGCTGGGGGCTCAGTGGCCAGCTTGACCATAGTCTTTCAGGAGCAAAAAAGCCTGTGGAGAGAATACAACCCAGAAGTACCAGTACTGCAGGTCTCTGACCTGGTGGTGCCCAGGAAATTTGGTTCTGAATTGCTGGTTCCAGATCAGAGATATGGGCAACAGAGTGTGACAGGTCACCACAGCAGGACACTGTGCAGGTGGGGAGCCATGCAGGACTTCCACAAGCCTGAGAGAAAGAACACAGTATCCAGCTGGAGCCAGCTCTGACAGCCCAAAAGTCATCTGGGATAGAGACCTAGGCTGGTGAACCATGAATTGCCCATTGTGGGAGGGGGCTGAGACTCTTTGAGATCCAACCCCTAAGGAAAGCACAATCAGAAGGGAGGGAGTCAGGAAGTAAGTGATAAAGTGGGAAGAAAGACTGAAAGCACCAAAGATTTCAGGAAGAAGAAAATTCAAAGACCTTAAAGATAAAGAGATTAATCAACAGGAAAAGCTATTGTCAGAAACAATAGAAGGAAATGTAACCTCCAGATCTAGTAAACAATTTCAGGCACCTACAAATAAATAATGCAAAATAAAAGTAAATGATCCAACCCTGTATGAGACAGAAGACCCTAAAGAATTTGAAGAGATCATGGAACCACAACATGCTGTTTTAAAAAGAGTAACTTAAAAGAGAAATGAGAATTATGAAAGAATTTATATCCTGAACATCAAAAATAATAAGCAGAATAGAAAAACTTGAATCTGTAAATGCAAGCCTTACCAAAGAAATAAAAGAGAGAACAATAGATTGGGAAGGCAAATACACAGAAGTGAAGGACTGCCAAGAAGAGAAGCAAAAAACAATGACCTTAAAAGAAAATATGCTCACAGTGCAAGCAAAACATACTGATCTCAAAGATGATGCATAGAGACAATCTAAGGATCTTAGGTCTCCTAGAAGAATAGAAGTGGACAAAAACCCTTAACACCATAATGAAGGAAATAATAAAAGAGAGCTGCCAAGAACTGAACATACAAGATGAAATTCCAATTAAAAGAATTAACAGATCACTTCTAGAAACAAAAACCAAAATCCTCAAGACCGAAAACTCCAAGGCACATAGTGGTTGTATTTAATAATTCAATTCAAAATGGCTGTTGGTGAATCTTACACCCCCACAGAAGCTGCTAGCCGGATTGTGGAAACAAAAGTGTCAGACATGACTGAAAAATGACTGAACGACAGTAGCAACAATAAACTGGAGTGCCTGAAGGGGAGGGGAGAAAAGGGTATCTACTTGACTGTGAGGAAAAAAAGAGGAAAGATAAAAGCAGGAAAGAAAAAGGAATAAGCAAAATCCTGAAGGGAAAAGGCCAACAACTGAGAAGAAGGGTTCAGGGGTGAGGGGAAGAGAGCCAGTAGAAACAAGACCACTTTAAAACAAAAGATTATGGTAAGATCTCTAAAGGATCATAGTATTGCAAATCTTAAAAAAATTCAGGGTGGGGCAGCTAGGTGGCACAGTGCACTGGCCCTGGAGTCAGAAGGACCTGAGTTCATCTGGTCTCAGCCACTTGATACACTTACTAGCTGTGTGACCTTGGGCAAGTCACTTAACCCCAATTGCCCTGCCTTCCCCTCTACAAAAAACTAACAAACAAAAACATTCAGGGACAAGATGGAGGATAAACCTAGCTCTTACAACTTTTAATATATTGATCAGTAGCACTGTTTTTTCCTCTTCAGAAAATATTGTTTGTCATATGAGATGGTTCTCAGGGAGGAGGAAGGATATATGTGATACCATGGTGATGTAAGAAATAGAAAATATCAATAAAAATCATTTTTAAAAAGTAATATAGTCTTTAATACTTTCCTTCCTTTTAGATCATTTCCCTTCTTTGAGACATGGATCTTGAAAATTGATCCATGAAGAACTTTAAAATTATGTTGCTCCCAGTATGGACTTCTATATGTTCATGATTAGGTCCAGCCATTGTTCTCCAATTCATCTTCTAAAGGGCCATTTCCACTTCCCTGTATAGCACACTGGGTACCAACATGGTGGAATCCAAAAGGAATGATTCTACCATCATGTGGTCTCAGGATTTAGTGATGGAAATCATCTAGATCTAGTCCAGGGGTGAGGAACCTGTGGCCTTCTAGGTCCTCGGGTGTGGCCTTTTGACTGAATCCAAGTTTTACAGAACTTGGTCAAAAGGCCACACCCAAGGACCTAGAAGGCCATATGTGGCCTTGAGGACCCAGGTTCCCCACCCCTGATCTAATCTAATCCCTTGATTTGATAAATGAGGAAAGGTATGTCCAGGAAAGCTAAATAAAGTAGTCTAAGTCACATGAATACCAAGATGTCAAGCCAGATTTTCAACACAGGTTCTTTGATTCCAAATCTTACACTCTCCCCACTACACCACCAGCATAAAGGTTGAGAGTTCCTCTCTCTAGTAGGAATACAAAGTCTGTTCCATTTCATCTCTATATATTATCCTCAAAGTTTCATCCATGAATGTTCTCCAGGTTATTTAACTCAGCTGGATTTTATGCTAATTTTTCACAATCTCATCTTACCTTCCAAATGTTAATGAGACAATACCGACCATCATTATCCATATTCATCCTTAGTAATATTTTTCAAATGGCCCTGTAATGTAAATTAGTTTTGGCTTTAGTCATCCTGTCTCTCTACTTAGCAAAAAGATCAGGCATTTGCTACCTTGGTCAGCTTCTGAATTTTGTTGGTCTCCTAATTGTAGCAACTATTTATTTTTATCGGATTTGTCCAAGAAAAGAGGATCCTCAGAGTCAGAGTATTTACTTTTAACTATTTCTTTTGTTTATTTGCTTTTTGGAGGGGGGAAGGCAGGGCCATTGGGGTTAAGTGACTTGTTCAAGGTCACACAACTAGTAAATGTGTCAAGTGTCTGAGGCCGGATTTGATCTCGGGTCCTTCTGACTCCAGGTCTGGTGCTCTACTGAGCACTGTGCCACCTAGCTGCCCCTACTTTTAACTATTTCCTATTATTCATTCAGCAGCTTGTTTAAATGGGTCTGAAATGAGCAACATCATGTACACAATGTCTTCTCATCATCATTCTTTCTTTCAGTTTGGGTAGAGGTTTGGTGTTGATTTTGACTTTCAAGCTAATCAGTCAATGATCTGATCTCATGTGGTCAGCTGATTCTAAAGTGGATCTTTCTTAACAGAGAGGGAAAAGACTGCATACCAAGAGGGTAGGCTATTTCATTTCCTCTGATGTTTTTTTCAGTACTTTCCACATCCTGAAACTTCTGACTCTTTTTGAAGAAAGTGTTCGTGATATACAGATATGAGGTTTCTGAGCAGTCTACATATAAATCTTTTGTCTCCATTTATTAAACCTGAACCATTTTCTGACATATTATGTGCTTTTTCCCCTTGTGCCCAATTTTACATTGAAGTCACCAGGAATCAAATTAGTTTGGAGGATCTTGTCAATTTCTTCGATGAATTTTTCTACTTCTTAAGTCTATGTAACAGATGTTGGCACATAAACTGCAATCATCTTCATGGTGGCCTGTGTGCAGTGGAAGGCAAGAAATCCCTGAAATGACATTTCTTGAACCCCTTCCTTGGGTTCACCTAATCCTTCACTTCTGTCTTGAAAGAGAACCTGTGAGGCTTCTATCCTTTTAATAGCCTCTTCTTTATATCTTACGATTTTATTTATAGTGAGAATGTTAACATGATTGTGATTTAGTTCCCCAATTAGTATATCAACTTGGTAGTAAAACGAATATCTTGTCTCTACCTTTGGGAAATAAGAAAAGGTGCAATGGCCATTGGATTGAGGAAGGGAATAGTCTATGACTTCCTTCAGAAGCAGCAAGTAACACTCTCCATCTTTGGTGAGCTCTGGTGGGAGAGAGGAAGGTCACTTAGTGTCCAGCGTTCTGATCGTGTCTCCTAACTTGGCTGGCATGATCCTGGGACCAGAGACTCATCCATCACTGGACACGTACTAAAAGTGGCTAGCATTGAATCAGAACTGACAGAGTTTGTGAGCTACTAACATAGCCTTTAAAAACCCAAAGTTGCATGCACGCCGTGAAGCACCATTGGGGGATCTTAGTGGAAGATTCATTTCTTGTTGATGTTTTTCTTATTGAAATTCCCTGGCACTTTTGAGTAATACAGACAGTGAATATTAATGATTTAGCACTCAACTCTCTAATTTTCCCCCCCATTCAAATCCTAACTTTGGGTAGCACAATGGATAGAATGATGGGCTTGGGATCAGGAAGACCTGAGTTCAAATCCTACATCAGATGCTTACTGGATCTGAGACTATTGGAGTCACTTAACCTTCTGTGTCTCAATTTCCTCATCTATAAAATGAGGTTGGACTCAGTGGCCTTCAATGCCCCTCCAAGCTCTAATTATATTATCCTATGACCTAGAAGTCTATACTTGTGAACCTTGGACAGGTCCTACCAAGATAGAAATGCTTTGAGGGTAGATCTGGCAATGCACACAATATGTCTGTTGTCTAGCTAGGAGCAGCCTAAGATTGAAAAAAGCTCACAACCAATCAATCAACAAGCATTTATTGAGTACTTACTATGGTAGGCACCAGACACCAGTCTGTGATTTTTACTGGAACACTGTACCTCATGGAGACCAGCTGATGACAGGGAGAAGTTGTTATGGGCATTGGTGGAGGAAGACAGTACTTCAACAACAAGGAAACCATCCATCTGCTGAAGTTTTAAAGAGATTGTTCTACATTCCTCTCCAATTCTAACATGTCTATGACATTGGCAAATGTAGCATCTCCACACACAAATCACAAACTTAAAGCCATCCCAAGGCAAAGACTATCTATCCTTCAAGGTACAGTAGAAAGAAAACTGGCTTTACAGTCAGAGAACTTAGGCTTAAATCCAACTTCTGATTCTTACAGCCTTGTGACCTTAGACGAGTCACTAAACTTCTCTGGAATTCAGTAAAAATAAGGGAGTTGGACTAGGGGGCCTCTGATGTTCCTTAAGGCTCTAGAGCTATGATCCTATGACCTATGATTCTATGAAATGAAATTTATCTTCCTCCCTCTCCCACCATGAAAAACCAAGTAAACTTAGGTGGGCAGAAGCAGACATTGGACCCTACTAGTTTTCTCTACTTTCAAATATGTTACTCACATAGAATAAACATATGAAAACAAGGAAGTAGGAGGAATAATGTAGAGCTCATTCATGGAGCAAATACAAATTATTTTTTAAACAATAAGCATTTACTGAACACCTACTGTGTGTACACTGAGTTACTGTGTACTAGATCCTATGCTAAGTACTGTGAAGAATATAAGAGAACTACAGGGTCTTTTTCTTCAAGGATACTGTAGAAGAACTGGAGAGACAAGACATACAGCTGGAAAAGTTCAATAATAACTTTGGGCAGCATATGATTAAGTACCATATTTTTGTTACCAACAGACAGAAAGACAGTAAGTGTTTTGAGTAGTTTAAAGGCGGGTGGGAAGTGGTGGGAGCACTTGGAAGAAGAAGAGGCTTCAGCCAAACCCAGCAGATAGAATTTCAATACAAAAAATTAAAGGGATAACCTTCCCATAAAAGCCTCTAAGTAGTTATCACTGTCATCTTTATCTCACATACCCTATGGATATCCAGATGTGAGCTATTACTTCAATAGATCAGTACCGCAAGGGGGTGTAATTTTGTTAGTGGGAGCACTCTCTCCAACAATGCTGATTGCAAACCCTAAGTACCTTCACAGGTGGTCTTCAAGAAGAACTGTGGCCAAAAAACCATCAGCCACCCAAAGGGTGAACATTCCTGGACCTGACCAGGTTGGCCACACCAGCTACACCATATGCAAAGCCTGCCAAAGGCTCCATGTCACTAGCAGAGCCTGGATTTACCCAGTATAACCTCAAAGCCATAATGAGCCTTCAGAAGAGGAAGACTTCAGTAATATCATTGCTACAAACTGAAAAATTCTATAGAAGTTAGTAATTCACTATAAGAGTTCTGAAGTTTTCTGCTGTCATTCATCACAGCCAGTATGGGTTACCCTAGAAACATTATCTTAAGCCTGCCATTGACGGCTGCATTCCATTTGGAATTCTGCCTCTCAGACATTCTGACTGTGTTTGGAGGACAGACTAAGGAGCCTCAATCTCACGCTCAGCTCTCAAATGACATCATATCATAGGAAACAAATGGCTTGTATTCAACCCACACAAAACCACTCTCTGTTGAGACCTAAATTTAGTCAACAAGAACGAGAGGTAGAGTCTTTCCAAATGTGCACTTACCACTGGAATATTTAGAAAGCTCACTTCTCTTCACTGAAACCCACAACTTTCTCTAAAGACAGGTAGCATCTGGTCCAAAATTCTCCCTTTCTATTTAGTAAATTAAACAGACATGACCCCAAGGAAGCAAGAATAGTGAATATGGAAACTACTGTGTTTGATGCAAACTCACTCTCATTGCCCAATGAGTTATATGAGTGTCCCCTAGATAGGCAATAGGTCAGATTACTATTAAAGACCAAACAGACTTTGCTTAAAAAAATGAACCAGAGGACAAACCAAAAGTGTATTGCAATAGTCCAGGTGTGAAATGATGAGAATCTACAACTCGATAATAACACTATTGAGGACAAAAGGGGGCATATATGAGAGATGTTAGGAAGGTAGGATTAATAGGATTGACCCATAGATTAGACATGGTGAGAGAGAGTAAGGAGTAGAAAATAACACATGTATCTGTTTCATTTTGACTCTAGGGACATCATGCTGCCCCCAAGAATAGCTCATCACTTGAAATCTCATCATGGAGGTTGATCCTCGACACCTTCTCAGCCCCCTCTGTTGTCTCTCCCCTCTGGGAGGTCTAAAGGGTGGGGCAATAAACTCCTCCCAAAGCCTCCTTTTATGGAGGGCTCAGAACCTTGCAGTTATGCTCTTCATTATCCATCTGACCACCATGTGAGAGAGACCTTGAGAGTGTCCTTCTTCAAGTGATGGTGATCAGAAGAAGCAATACAAGGACACTCTCAAGGTCTCTCTCAAGAACTTTGGAATTGATTGTGTGACATGGGGGACATTGGCACAGGACCACTCAGCATGGCATGTCCACATCAGAGAAAGTGTTGGGCTCTACGAGCAAAGCAGAATTAAAACAGCTCAAAGGAAACGCGGGATGCACAAATTTAGAGTATCCACCCAAATTGTTCACGTGAACTATTTGTGCCCGACCTGTGGTGAAGCATTGTGAGCTCATATGGGCCTGATCAGCCACAGTCAGACACACTGGAACTTGACTCTAACATAGTGATGTCATTTTGGTCCTCTTGGAGAATGAAGGACAACAACCAATCAATCATTATCTATCAATCGCTCTGCTTGGTTTCTTCACCAAGTGGATCCTTTCAGCTTCTTTTTGTCTACTATCTTCTCCTATTGGATTGTAAGCTCCTTGGAGGCAGGGACTATCTTTTTCTCATTTATATCCCCAGTACTTAATACAATGCCTAGCATGTAGTAAGCACTTAATATATGCTTGTCTATTGACTATGTCATAGTCAATACTGATTTTCCTCCTTCTCTAAAATCTTCTGATGTTTCATCATTCTGTGAAGGTAATCTTGGGTTCTTAGAAGCTATGCCAGTGAAACGTAACTTCTGGTGTAGCCTAACAAGAAGGAAATGCTGTATGTATATAGTCCAATAATGCACTGTCTGTTGTGATTTGTAGGTATGATGAGGAGTACAAAAATGGACTTTTTAAGTAATCCAAAAAGAAAACTCTCCCATAGTTATCTGAGTAGCCCTGGATTCAGAAGTACATATTCGGCTCAGTTGCTATAGTGGACCCTCTATAAAAGTCAACTACTAAAAATTTGATTCCCTAGGGAAAGTGAGAAGCAATTCTATGGAAGGCAGAGTTAAAGTGGATCCATAATAAGTCAAATGATAGCATATGGGAGCTTTGTAAAGCATAGCTAAGTATAAAGCATCACTAAGAAGATGTATAACCCTAAGATAAGCCACAGGAAATGGTCATAGAGGACACCAAACAGAACCTGAAAAGAATGCTCACTACTGGCAGCATGCTGAAGCCATTTTTCCCCCCTCCCCTCAAAAAAATCTTTCCCTCTCCTAAATTTCCCCATTACTGCTAAAGTCAGTACCATACTCCCAGTCCCCCAGGCTCACAACCTAGGAGTCATCCTAGATTCCTCACTATCTCTCACTTCCCATAGCCAATGTATTAAATCATTTTCCCAAAGCACAGGTCAGATCATGTCATGCCCCCACCTGTAATTAATAAACTCCGGTAGTTCCCTATCACTTCCAGGATCAAATTTAAAATTCTCTATTTGGCATTCAAAACCTTTCATAACAGCCCCTCCCCCATGCCTTCCCATTCTTCTTACACTTTGCAACACCATCACCTCTTCCTGTCATGTGCTTTTCTCCCAGCAAGACTCTCTTGGTTCTCAGGATTTTCTTTGGCTGTTCTCCATGCCTAGAAAACTACCCCCTCCTCATCTCCCCCTCCTCATCTCCTCTTCCTGGTTTCACTGGCTTCCTTCAAGTCCCAGATAGAATGAGCTTCTATAGGAAGCCCTTACTGATACTTCTTAATTCTAGTGCTTTCCCCCTGTTGATTATTTCTTATTCATCCTGTACGTAGCTTTTTTTGTTCATATTTGCTTTCTCATTGTCTCTCCAATGTGGTGGGTATAAGATGCAAAGACTGAGGAAACAAAAATTCAATCTTCCAAGCATATCGATTTACTAAGCAATGCATGGCAAATGCCTAACAAAGCAGGACCAGACTTCCTCAGCGTAGACCTGGACCTTGAATAAAGGGGGAGACAGACTTTTTATACATTAAAAATAATTAAATAAGGCCAATTAACTAAAAAGAAACAATACAACATTGGGTGATCTGATTTTTAATTGGATGAAAAATTAGGGTTTTTCCAAGTAAGGAGGGGGAGACCAAACAGGTGAAATTCCCTGAAATCAGAAAAGAAGGTGTCCCATCCCCCAAAGTATCTGTAAACAATCAAAGGAACATGGAAACAATAACTGATTGATCAGTATTGGGCCAGTTTTCAGATAAGACATATGAATTGCTTGAAATGTACAATTGTTAGAAGACTCCTTGAGTCAATCTTCGGTTCTGACTGGGTTTCTGGTCAGCAAATCTGGGTTCTTAGGTAAGGGTCTCTAAGCAGCAGGGAGAAGTGGTCCAGCTTCCCAGTCACACAGGACTAGGTTCACACAATACAATAAGATTTTCTCCCAATTCCCACAATTGAATAAATTTTTCTCACAAAACAGAAGTTGGGCTAGACCCATAATTGAACAGAAAGGGAACTGAGCTAGCTCTAGAATTGAATCACAAGATAGAGTCAGTGTGGTTCACCCAATTCTCACAGTTAACTTGCTGTCCTAATCCCCTCAGTTCCCTCAATTTTCCTCACCAATGAGACTTTGATTGCTTCAAGGGCAGGGACTGCTTTTTGCCTTTCTTTGTAACCCCAAAGCTAAGCATAGTGCCTGGTACATAGTAGGAGCTCGATAAATGCTTATTTACTGACTGACTAAAGGAAGAAGATGGAACATAACTAAAAGGATCAAACAAATCCTAGTCTTCCTCCATGCTGGATCTTCACCCATGGTAATACTGATAGTCTTGGAGATAGTATCAATTTCTCGGGAATGGAAGGTACTTTGTTGGCTATCAGTAGAGCTAACAGGATAGCCAATATCCAAGCACTTGGTGTATGACACAAGAGACATGTGGATATTCTTATTCCTGTTACATTTTTATCTTAGTTAAAGGGATAATCCTCCTCTCTCTGGCTGCTAGGAAAGGAAGAAATGACCTTAATGAATTCACACTATGTGAATTTGCGTGTGCAGAAAAGGAAGAACTCTTCTGCCTCTAAAACATCTATGAACACGAGCAACAATTTTGTTCAAGCCTTGTTTTATTTCTGCAATTCAGTGAAGTCCACCACCCAAATAGAGGTAGTATGAGGTATACACACACACACACACACACACAGAGACAGAGAGAGAAACGGAGACAGAGACAGATGGAGACAGAGAGAGAAACAGAGAAGGTAGCATAGAGGTGGTATGGAGACTGTGCTAGTCCCACATTCTCTGAGATAACCTCACTTTGTATGAGTGTATGTAGAAACAAAATTTTGGCAAAGAGAGAGGGTCTTGTTTTCTTGACAACAGACCAGCTCCAAAAGACATTTCTTTTTTTATCTAATTGTATTATTTTTTCCAGGCAGGCAAACAGCTGACAAACGTTTATTAAAGCACTTACTATAGGCCAGGAACTGTGTAAGGGCTGGCAAACAAATACAGAAAAAAGAAAGTCAGAATGTGGAAATATGTTTAATATGATTGTACATGTACAGTCTATAGCAGATTGCATGCTGTCTCAGGAGGACGGGAGGGGAGGAAGAGGGGGAATTTTAGAACTCAAAATCTTGTAACAGCAAATGCTGAAAAGTAAATAAAATTTTTTAAAAAGAAATCAAGAACCAGTACAATGCATAATGGAGAAAAGTTAGTTTTACTATTAAATAAAAGAATAAAATAATAAAGTCTACTCAAAAAAAAAAAAAAAGGAAAGAAAGTCAGTACCTGCCCTTAAGTTTCCTTACATTCTAACGGAAAGAAGACAACAGATATAAGGGACTTGAAAAGTAGGGAGATGGTGGCCCTGAGGAAGGTACTTACCTGGGGGCATGGCAGCAAAGTCTTGAGAATCAGAGGTGAATGAAGGGTGGTCAGCCTGGGCCCCTTCCCAAAATGGAGTCAGTAACAGAAGTAGAAGAGGAACATGAGCAGAGACTTTATTAAAGTGGTATTCTAGCTCTGCAATTCCCTGAAGGCCACAGCTCCAAAGAGGGCATAGAGTCAGGAGGGAGGCATACTGGTTCCATTTTCTCTGCTTGTCCAATATATACTGTAGAAACACGACTTTTGGAAAGAGAGAGGGCTTTGTTCTCTTAATAATAAGCCAGCTCCAAAAGACATTTCTTTTTTACTTGATTTTATTATTTTTTTTCCCAGTCAACAAGCATTTATTTTATTACCCTCATGCTCCCTTCCCCAAATGAACATTTAAAAAAAATGTAAAACCTTTATAACAACTATCCATAGTCAAATGAAACAAATTCCCCCATTGGCCATGATCAAAAATGTACATCTCATTCTGTTTATTTGGTCCATCACTTCTCTGTCAGGAGGTAGGTAGCAGGCTTCATCATCTGTTATCCTGACTCATGGTTTGTCATGCATTGATCAGAGTTCTAAAGTAAAAGACATAATATATTAAAATGCATTTTTCAAGTCAATCATTTCACTTGCAGTCAGAAAAAGTTTACAAAAGAAATATTTCACTTTTCAGTATGAAGACAGAATGTTCTATGGGTTGGCATTTTATTTATTATCACCACTATCAGCTCCCACTTCCTTGAACTGGGGCTTTCTTGTGGGGTACATAAATGCATAAACAATACAGATCAAGGGGATATAATTTGTTTAGAATTTTTAAAGTCTTTAATAAAGTTTGCATTGAGGGCATGTATGTAGGTGGGTGTGGGTGTTTAATGTAGTCACCATAAGATTGAAAGTTACTTTTTTTAATGGATAAGACACTGGTTCAGAAATGGGAAACAAGGAATAAAGACAAATAGGCACTTCTCTAGATGGAGAAGTACATATAAATAGTGAGGTCCCGCAGAGATCAGTGCTAGAACAGGTCTTAGTTAGCATTTTTATAAATGATCTGGAAGGAGAAATGCATGGTGAAATAGTAGGCTCTGCATAAATATTTGCTGAGTGAATGAACTCTCCAACCATGTAGATGACACTAAGCTATTCTTAATGAAGTGTCAAGGCAAGGAGGATAAACTCCTAAGTGCTAGAGGATCCAATGAGGCAGTGTGGTAGATGTGGACAAAAGAACAATGCATTTAGGGGAAAATAATCTAAATCATATGTGTGCATGTCTATATAGATATAAGTGTATACACACATACACACATATATAGTATGTATATATATTATATGTATGTGTGTATATATGTGTGGTGTGTATATATATATTATATATATATATAAAATATGTATATATATTGTTCAGTCTTTCAGTCATGTCTGACTCTCTGTGACCCCATTTGGGGTTTTTTTGGCAAAGATACTGGAGTGGTTTGCCATTTCCTTCTCCAGCTCATTTTACCAATGAAGAAACTGAGGCAACAGTGTTAAGCTATTTGCCCAGGGTCACACAGCTAATGAATGTCTGAGGCTAGATTTCAACTTGGGAAAATAAGTCTTCCTGACTCCAGACCCAACAGTCCATCCAGCATGCCACCTAGCTGCTCTGCCTGTGTGTGTATGTGGTGTATTTATATGCATATATAAAGATGTATAGATACATATATACCTCTGTGTATGTTAGGGAGAGACAGAGAGAGAGAGACTGAGCAACCAGTTATAACTCAGGAAAGTAGTCATTCATTTTCATTAGCTATTATACATGTTCTTCCGAAGCAGTTTACTGCTACAGCTAAAAATGGCAACAAAATGCTAGGTATCATCAAAGGTGGTATTAGAAATCAAAGAGAAAATATTATCTCCACCTAGTACAAAACCTTACTGCATCTGTACCCAGAACACTGTGTGTACTTCTGGCCCTGTCACTAAAGAAGGACATGATGGAATTGGAAAAGGTCCAGGGAAGTATGACTACAATGGTAAAAAGAGATGAAGACATTACCATGTGAGGCAGATCAAAACATTCAGAGTACTTCAGAAAAAAAAATGAAGATTCAGAGCAGAAAGGATCAAAATCTACAAAATCAAGAAACTTGTGAAGAGGGAAAGCCCCCCTTGGAAACCTGAAGAAAAACAATTTAAAACAAAGAACAGCAGAATCATACTACAGAGTAGATAATAAAATGGTGGTACCTGTCACCACAATAGATGGAGCAAGGTGAAAGTACAGTAGAATGTGACTCCTCACTTGCCCCTCCCATCCCTTCAAGCTATAGTCCTATATCTGTCCTCACTTTTACAGCCAAACTTGTAAAAAAATAAACAGACAAACAAAAGAACAGTCACTGCTTCCACCTTCTTCTATCTCACTAATTTCTCAACCCCGTGAAATTTGGTTTCCAGGTCTACCACTTCGTTAAAATTGTTCCCTCCAAGTCACCAACAATCTCTTCCCTGTAGATCCAGTGACCTTTTCTTAAATCCTCACATCCTTCTTGATATCTGCGCAGTATTTGACACTGTTGACCCTGTTATTCATGAGACTCTCCCTCCTTGCATTGTCATGACACTGCTCTTTTCTGGTTGCCTTCCTGTCTTTCTTGGTACTCTCATTGTTGGTAATCTAATATTTCCCAAAAATTCCATTATCATTTCCATGAAGATGACGCTCAGATCTACATATCTACAATGGAATTGATTATCCTTCCTCTTTGGCTCTTCTTAATTTTCCTATGGAAAAAAAAATTATACCACCACTTCCAGACATCCAGGATCACAACCTCAGAATCATCTTTGGTTCTTCATACCCCTCACTAATCACACCACCCTCCCCCAACCAATTAGTTGCCAAGTCTCTACCTCTGCAACATCTCTCACATCTGTTCCCTTTTCTCCACTCATATAGCTAACACTCTAATTGAAATCCTCACCACCTTTCTCCTGGACAGGGGTGGGGAATCTGCAGCCTCAAGGCCCTCTAGGTCCTCAAGTGCAGCCTTTGACTGAATCCCAACAAATCCAGATTTGTTCTGTAAAGTTTGGATTCAAAGGGCCACACTTGAGGACCTAGAGAGCCACATGTGGCCTCAAGGCCACAGGTTCCCCACCCCTGCATACCATAGATGATTGTAGTAGCCTCTGAATTGGCCTCTTTATCTCCTGTTTCTCTCTTCTCTAATTGATCTATCACGTAGGCATCAAATCAGTATTCCTAAATATTCGTGTCACTCACCTACTCACAAACTTCCAGTGACTCCAAGTTGTCTTGAGAATAAAATAGAAGTTCTTCTGTTTGATATTGAAAGCCCTTCACAGTCTGGCTCTAACCTATCTTTGTAAACTGATTTTCTATTGATCTTTCTCATGCACACTATAATCCGGTCTGCCTTACCTATTTACTCTTCCACGTGCATATTTGCTCTTCCTTTCCTGCCTTTGCAGAAACTATTCCAAATGACTGAGATGTTCTCCTGCCTCCCTTTCAATTCTTGTAGTCCCTTGACTCTTTTCAAAGCTCAGCTTATTTGCCAACTCCTAAATGTGGCCTTTCCTAATCCTCCCAGTTATTGGTGTTTTTCCTTCCCAAGAAATTATTTTTCTGTTTACTTACTTATCTGTGTACACATTATCCTCCCTCCCTGAAATAAGCTCCTTGAGGGCAGGGATTGTTTAGTTTTTATTTTTGTATCCTTGGCCTCTGGCACAGTGTCTAGCACATAGTAGGTATTTAATAAGTGCTCATTATATTGAACTGAAATATCTTGATGATAAAACTGTATCTTTTTTTTAAGTCATTGTGTCTCCAGTTTCTTGTACATGGTAAGCACTTAATATTTATTGAATTGAATTTTGAATTTAAATAAGGTTTAGATCCTCTTCATTCAGAGATGTCAGACCCTTGTGGATTATAGGAAAAATCAGAATGTTCTGGGGATTCATGGCTAGCCTTTTGAATTGACACCATGTAGAATAACCCTGTCTAATCACAAAAAGTTTCTTGGGGTTACAGAGACAGACAGGGTTAGATGAAACATGCATTTGACCCTTTATGGTAGGTCATAGTTCCTCATGATTACCATTTGCCTTTGGCCTTTTGCATAACCTCCAGAAGTCAACTAGAAATTGGACATATTTGTAAATGGATTACAGCTTTCCTGGAGGCACTGGTAAAGCCCTTGGACGAAGGGGATGGAAGGTGAAAGAGCCCCAGTCTTCTTCCTTTGAAGTTAGAAGAGTTGTGTTGTCCTCCTCTGAAGGAGGAGGGCTGTGGGTCCCTCAAAAATTATATCTTGGAGTAGAATTTTAAGGGGCATGACAAAGGGCTCCTAGAAAAATAAGGGGGAAAGAATGGGAAGGACATCAACCCCTCCCATCTCCTCTGCTTCAGGATTGTTTAGGCTGATTTTTAGAAAGGCCAGAAAACTTTCCTGCTTAAGCAGGATGTCCTTGGCTGTTTTGATTTAAGATCCCTCATTTCAGAGGCCTTTCCTTCCCTACAGTGTCTCCCATGAGCCCTTCTAAATTCCATAGTAACAAAAGCTCATCAAAATTAATGTAGTTATTGACGTCAGTAAGGCTATAGCTGAACAATTAGATGCATAATGGACAAGCATTCACTCAATTCATTTCCATTCAATTAAGTTCAACAAGCATTTATTGAGACCCAAATGAGTCCAGTGCTACACTAAGGGGGAGGTGGCTGTTGGGGTGGTGGTGGGGGAGGCAGGGAAGAAGCATGTATAAGGGATAATTTCTGACTTCAAGGAGGTCCTTGGGAGAAAATACTTATGTGTATGAAATAAGTGACAAGGTAGAACAGTATCCATGCTAGTGAGTGCAAGGAACAGTAAGTATAGAGAGAGATTAATGTGGAATTCAGTACATAGTAAGAGAATGCTGCACCTGAGGTGGTCAGACTTAAGCTGGTCCTTGAAGGAGGAGTAGGATTTGTACTGAATGGGGGTAGGAAGGGCATTCCAGTCATGGAAGATAACCTGAGCAAAGAGATAGAAGTCAGTATGAAGTATACACACAATGATGAGACCAGCTTGTCTCAATCAAGAAGAGTTCATGTGGAAGAGCTAAGGAACTAAGGTGGTCAAGTGTGGTTAGAGTTAAATTCCATAGGAAATTGAATATTAGGATGAGGAGTTTGAACTTGAAGCTAAAGGCAAGGGAAGCCACTTAAAGTAAGTGACATGATGAAGATGGTATTTTAGGAAAATACTTCTGATGGTGCTGGTGAATGCAATGAACTGGAGATAAAGACCACTTCAGAGAAAACTGAAATAATTTAGGAGTGAGATAATGCATGCCCAGATCAGGAGAGGCATAGGGAAACTGAAAGGTGTAGGACAAGCCATCAAGAAGAGGAACACAAAGAACTTGGGTTCTGCATATAGGAGATGAAGAAAAGGAGATTCACAGATTGTCTCACTAGTTCATGGCAGGTCATTCATATCATTCACACGGCTTGGGGAAAACATTTCCCCAAATAATAAAATACACAATACTTTGTTTTGTCTTGGTAGGTGGGGGAACTAGACACGAGATTTCATCTGCTTAGGGAATTCCCAGTATGGAAATGTCCTTTCTCAATGCAAAGCCACATCTGCTTGGCAACTTGAGAGTTTTAGAGGGGTGCTAGAATTAAAGTGAGATGCCCAGGGTCCCATGCCAGTTGTGGTTGTTGTTGGCCCTTCATTCTCAAAGAGGACCAGTGACATAACAAGACTGGTCCTCTTCAAGAACAAGAACAACCCACAGCCAGTACTAGGAGCAGGTAAGAAACAAACCCAGATCTTCCTAACTCTAAAGCCAGGTCTCTATCTCTTCCATCATACTGCCTCTTGGCCAGGCACAGTCATGAATAAATGGTAAGATTTAGACCTGAAGGAATCTTATGGATCAAGTCTAAGCCCACCTTTTAAATATGCAAAAACGGAAGCCCAGAAAGGTTGTGATTCCTAACATCACATAGCTAATAAGTAACAGAGCCAAGGACTGAACCCAGGTCTGCTGACTCCAGATCCAGTATTGCTCTTCCCATGTGGGTTCCAAATGTAATGTTAGAGTTAAGATTCTATGTTTCCAGGAGATCTAGAAATACAGGCAAAAATGGAGTCATGTCAATACTCTAATAATGTTAAAAATTAATAATCACGAAGAAATAGTTCTGCCTATAAATTAAGGGAAATGTCTTGGAATACTTTCAGACCTGATGATGTCTACACTCTTCTATTTTAAACCTCTGTATTAATTACTGTGTGAACTTGGGAAGGTTATTTAGCCTCTCTAGGCCTCAGTTTCTTCATCTGTAAAAAATAATTGATGGATCAAAGCATACTATTTTCTCCTTTTTTCTAGTTTTTTTTTCTTTCTTCCTCATGGTTTTTCTCTTCTGATTCTTCTTTCACAACAAGACTAATGTGGAAATATGTTTAATAGGGTGGTATACATACAACCTATATCAGACTGCTTGATGTCTTGGGTAGGGGGGAGGGGAGGGAGATAAAATTTGGAACTCAAAATCTTATAAAAGTGAATATTGAAAAAAATAATATATATGTATGTATATACATACATACATACATATATTAGCTGATGGACTAGATGATCTCTAATATCCTTTCTAGCTCTAAAATTTTATTATTCAATAAAATTCAACTTCCTAGTCAGAGTGACTGCAGGCTCTATTTATTTTAATGCAAGAATTCATTGTGTGGAATGGCATTATTGTGATATAATGTGTAACCTGAATATTTTAATAAATCAGTCCTCATTTGATCAATCTCAGTTATTGAACCCACTAAAGATTCTTCCATGCATGAACTCATTTAAATTATTTTTTCCACTTGTCAGATTTCACACAATTGCCTCTTAGGTATTATTAGCTTTTCTTGATATCCTCTGATTCTTAACTAATTTAGTTTTGCAATAGATGAAATTTGAGCGATGTTTCTCAGTATTGCTGAGCTTTTGACTTAAAACAGAGTAATCTCAATAGGAATTACCTATGAAGAAAATACATACCCTACAGAGCTTACCATTTTATGCAGAGTGATGCACTTCTATCTGTCTTAACCTGGGGTCCATTAACATTTTTTTCATATTTTTATTTGCATTTTAATATAATTGGTTTCCTTCATATGTCCCTGTATTTTATCTTATGCATCTGAAAACATTATTCTAAGAAGGGGTCCATAGGCTTCAGCAGAATGCCAAGGGGATCCATGGTGTCACACAAAAAAAGGTTAAGAATTCTTCTTTCAAAGCAGAGACTTGCTCCTCTTCCTCCTCTTTTTTCTCCTCCTCTTCCTCACCATCACCACCATCATATTCCTCCTCCTCCTCCTCCTACTTCTGCTCCTGCTCCCCACCCACCCACCCTTTCCCTTAGAAGGAACCATCATGGTGCTTCTTTAATAAAGCTGTGGATGAGGAGACCCTCAGACTCACCATGGCTGATGAAAGGAGATCAAGAGCTAAAAGGGACCTCAGAGGCCTTCAGTCATGTGTGTGAGGAACATAGTTTAAATATCAGGAAACTTTCATGAATTGAAAGAGCTGTTAAATACTAGATGAAGGAGTCAAGACTGAAAAGAATGACAACATAAATTTGAAGGTGTCAGGGCAAGATAGTTTGGTGGTGCAATTTAAGATTAAGGGGCACACACTACTTAGTAAACTAATGAAAGCCTGTTGTGAAACAACAGGGTTTGTCAGTGAGGCAGATCAGATTCCAATTTGATGGGCAACCAGTCAATGAAACAGACACACCTGCACAGTTGGAAATGGAGGGTGAAAATACAAATGATGTATTCCAGTAGCAGACAGGAGGCACTGAGCTCCCAAGGAAAATAATACATTCACAATTAGAAAACTAAGATTTGGTTCATCCACACCCTCACTACCGGAGTATAGTTTTCTCTCTTCTTTGATTCCTTTCCCTCTTTCCTTTATTGTACATAAAGTAACTTGTGTATGTGCACAGGCAAAATTCTGTATTTGTTTTTTTTATTAAATGGCCAGTGGCATGTTTTGATCAACATCAAATGGAAATGGAAAAGGAAAAAAAAAAACAAACCAGCTCTGTGAAAATATCTCTTTTCTCCATTAGTGGCATGCTCATTCAATTTTTATCCTTATATTCCAGTAAGTTATTTTGCTCTCACTGTTTAATAATAATAACAAAAACCTACCAAAAATCCTTGCATACCTTGTTTGATTGGATAATTTCAATGTTTTCCTTTTATCATCGTAAATGCAAAGATGATTTTATAAATCTTTGTACACAGGTGCTACTTGTAAGGTAATCTCTGTCTCTCAGTAGGGATAAATTGCTGTAAAGAAATTGATCCTAGATAGTTTTCCCTTCAAGTCAAACATCTTATTGTTTAACTAAACTTCTTGTTTCATTTTTTTTAAAAGGCAGAGACTTTGTTATTTTTTGTCTATTTATTTAATCTCTGTATCTTCAGGACCTAGCAGAGTGACATCCAAAGCACTAGAGGCCTTCCTCTGGTTCTTTTCATCTCTCCAGGGTACCAGTGAAGCCCTCTATTCAGGCTATCTAGTTATTGGATCTTACTCTTGCTTTGTAACCAATCAACCTTCTTTTTTGGTCAAACATGTCCTCAACGATATCTTTCACACCTCTCCTCACACATAAATCACCGAGAGCATTTCACAGCCTAATTGCATTCACCATCAGTCTTTCCAGTGCCCTTTTGGCCACTTGCAAATTTGATTATTACAGGCCACAGGATCATAAATTTAGAGCTGCAAAGGGACCTTAGAGGTCATCTCATCCAATCTCCTGATTTTTCAGATGATGAAATTGAGGCCTAGAGAGGTTAAGTGATTTGCTCGAGGTCACAAAGGTAGAAAGTTTAAATCCCTTACTCTTACCAACAGGACAAACATTAATCTAGTAACAACAATAGCAACAACAACAAAAAAAACCCAACACATTCGTATTGTGGTTTGAGTTCTTCAAAGCAATTCACCCTGATAGTCATCTTCTGAGGTCATGGTATTCATTGATTCCTAGCCACAGAGCATTTCTAGGAAACATTAGCATTGAAGGGTTAGACCTTTACAACAAATATAAGCATGAAAAGCAATGTACTTGCAATTCAGCAATTCAGCTCTCCTACTCAAACCTGGGACTTGTTCACTTGTCCATCTACGGATCCTGCATTAAATATTTAGACCAGTGAAGGAATTTCAATGGGTCAATAAGTCAAAGGCATCATTAATGTTCTCTACATCTTTTATCCAATTAGTTCTTGGACCATAAGAGTATGGCCTACTATAGAAAATTGTCTTTGAAAGCCAACCTGTTCCCTTCTTATGGTTTTTTGTCTATTTTGTTTTTAATCAGGAATGTCCTTGCTGCCTACGCAGGTCATAAGAGAATAGATCAAGAGCTAAAAGGGACCTCAGAGGCCTTCAATCATGTGTGTGAGGAACATAGTTTAAATATCAGGAAACTTTCACTAATTGAAAGAGCTGTTAAATACTAGAATAGGCAGTATAAAATCTGTCCTCCTCCAGTAGTTTTTATAGCATACATAATTTAGAATTAGTCTTGCCTAGATCCAATGAAAGTATACTTCCTTGTAGGAAATTAAGGTGGACATCATTATTTCATGAATGTTCTTTCAGTCCTGTGATTCTATAACTCTCAATCTCCTGCCTCTGCTCCTGATTTTCCAGACTTTTTTGCCTTTTCCCAGCAGCCTTCTCAAACTTGAGATGCCTCCGTCACTGTGACCTCCTCTTCTGGTGGAGTTTCTGTCCAGGACCACCATTTAAGGAAGTGTTTAGGCCATCTATGCTCACTTCTCTCCTTGATCAGCTCCTGATAGTCCAGGCTCCCATCAACCTTCCCAGCTCCCTTTTATATATTATCTTCCTCCATTAAAATGCCCAAAGGGCTATAAAAATGTGTATACCCTTTGACACAGCAATACTGCTTCTAGGCCTGTATCCCAAAGAGATCACATAAGTGGGAAAAGGACCCATATGTACAAAAATATTTATAGCAGCTCTTTTTTGGTGGCAAAGAATTGGAAATCAAGGGGATGCCCATCAATTGGGGAATGGCTAAACAAATTGTAATGGAATGTAATGGAATACTATCATGCTATAAGAAATGGGGAAGATACAGAATTCATAATAACCCGAAAAGACCTACATGATATGATGCTCAGTGAGCTGAGCAGAACTAGGAGAACATCGTACACAGCCACAGATCTATTGATTCTGTGATGACTAATTTTGATAGACTTGCCTCTTCTCAGCGAGACAAGGCTCAAAGACAGCTCCAAAGGACTCATGATGGAAAGAGCTATCTACATCCAGAAAAAGAACTATGGAGTCTGAATGCAGATTGAGGCAAACTATTTGCTCTCTTTTTTTTTTTGGTTTTGTTTCTTCTTTCTCATGATTCATTCCATTGGTCATAATTCTTCTTTACAACTTGACTATTGTGTAAATAAGTTTAATGCAAAGGTCTATGTAGAAGATATGTTGGATTCCATGCCATCTTGGGGGTGGGGAGGGGAGGAAGGAGAAGAAAACCAGGAACTCAAACACGTGCAGAACTGAGTGTTGTAAACCAAAAATAAAAAATCTTAATTTAAAAAAACAAAAGAAAGATATTTTGCTATCAAGAAAAATCCTTTCAAATAAAAAAAAACTATAAATTTTAAAAAAAATGTAAGCTCCTTAAGGGTACAGACTATCTTTTTTATTTGTTTATGTTTGTATACCCTACTCTTAACATGGTGCCTGACATATAGTAACCACTTAATGTGTGTACAATGCTTAATATTGATGCACCACATATTCCTCATCTGTATATAGGTAACAACAAATAGCTTATTAAGTGCATTGAGATCCTTGTATGAAAGTGCTTTTTAGATCAGACCCATGGTTTCATTGGATAGAGTTTTAGGCACAGGGAATTCCAGGCAAGGAAACTCCCTCTATCTGCTCTGCAACATAAAGCCTAGGAACTCATGATGAAAAATTCTAACTATATTTAGAGAAAGAACTGATAGAGTCTGACGGCAGTTTGAAGCATTCAATTATTTATTTCATTGTCTTGTTTCTCTTTTAGTCTGTGTCCTCTTTTACAACATGACTAATATGGAAATATGTTTTGCATGGTTGGTTGCATGCATGATTGCACATGTATAGCCTATATCAAATCGCTTACCTTCTTAGGGAGAGGAGAGAGGAGGAAGGGAGGGAGAAAATTTGGAACTCAAAATTTAAAGAAAACGAATGTTAAAAATTGCCTTTGAAGATAATCGAGAAAAAATAAATTATTTTTTAAAAAATCTATAGCCTTAGAGAGTTGTCTGATATACTGAGAGGTTATGAGAACTGTCTAATTCACACAGCTACCTCGTATCAAAGACAGCAACTTGAACCTTTCTGACACCAAGACTAGCTCTTTATTCACAGTGAGATGCTGGAAAATGCTGCATATTACATAAATTCCACTTGTTTATTAATAACTTGGAAAAGACAAATCAATGATACAAAATAGGAAGAATGTGGTATCCTATAACCAATACTCTTCTTGATTTCAATTTGTTTATAATATTTCTCAGTTACTGGGACAATTTACTTATAATCAATTACTGTTTCCTGGGATTTTTTTTTAGCAGTTTTTACTAGGTAAAACAAGATTTTAATAAAATTCCTTTCATTGGAGGGGGGGAGCTAAGATGGTAGAGTAAATGCAGGGACTTGCTTGAGCTGTCCTCCAAACCCCTCCAAATGCCTATAAAAAATGACTCTAAACAAATTCTACAGCTACAAAATTCCTTTCATTGAAGATTAAGATATTTGACTGGCCAACAATAACAAAATTATGAAGACTGAATCAATATATTTATTAAAAATGCTAGACATATTTACTTAAAGATGAATAGCATCTAATATTCTAATATTACCACTTCAGAAAGAAAGATAACAGCATTAACTTCTTGAGTAATGTAACCTACCTTCCACAACAGCGAAACTATAAGGAATTCACATCTATTGTTATGGAAATTAATATAAAACCACCTTTGGCTAAGGCTGCTGCCTCCCTCCCTTAACAGTTTGTCACAAGCACTGACTTTGCAAATTATGCAGCGTCCTTTATGTGTCGACTCTGCTGAGATCCTGGAGAGAACAGATTTTTCTCTCATTAAATTTCACTAGATAAAAAATGAACTTAAAAATACAGATTTCTGCCAAACACTGAGATAAGGTGTCAAGGAAATACTAATCACAGGACTCAGAGGGGAAGAATCCTCAGCCATACCTGCCTTCTTAAAATGTTCTAGTTGCATTTTTTTTTCTAAAGTGAAAACATAATGGTTTTTTTCTTTTTTGGTGATTAAGATGTACCACAAGATTTAAGGCCACATCACACATCTAATTTGATTAAGACCAGCATATATTCAAGCCAACTTAGGCTACAAAATGAATTGACCTCATTGAAAAAAATAATTGGTGGTTCTCCCCTTAACTCTTCATTAGGTAGACATAAATTTAGCCCTAAGCTTACTGTCTAAATTTAGTCATATATAATGCTCTGTCTCAGATGGATGTACCGCACTCAACATACTCTGAATAGTACAAATCTGAATCATCTTATCTTTCCTTTCCCAAGTTCAATTTTCCCATCACAAGTAATGATATCATACCTTCAATATGCAGAGTAAGGAAACTCAGAGTAATCTTTAATTGGTCACTATCTTTGATTCTTCATTTCCAATCTATGGTCAAATTAGGCACTTTTCTTTATATAACAACTCCCTTACTCTTCTCTTTGCTTCTTCTCAGCCACTGAGACAGCCCTCATCAGCTCTCATCTTGGTGCCAGTAAGCTTTTCTCTATAACAGTCAATCAATCAACAAGTATTTATTAAGCACCAACTATGATGTCAAACAGAGGTTATAGTCTTTGCAGATGAAATAATAGAAGGAAAAATGCCCTACTTCTAAGAAGTTCATGAGTAATTCTAATTAGAAAGACAAGTACACAAATAAATGCATGTGGAATAAATATAAGGAGAGCAAATACAAAGTAGTTAAATACAAGGTAGATTGGAAGAGGTGGCAGCTAGGTGGCACAGTAGATAGAGAACCAGGCCTGGAGTCAGAAAGACTCATCTTCCTGAGTTCAAATCTGGCCTCAAATACTTAGTAGCTGTGTGACTCTGAGCAAGTCACTTAACCTTGTTTTCCTCAGTTTTCTCATCTGTAAAATGAATTGGAAAAGGAAATAGCAAACCACTCTAGTATATTTGCCAAGAAAACTCCAAATGGGGTCATGAAGAGTCAGACATGACTGAAGACAACTGAACAAGATTGGGAGAGAAGGCACTAGCAATTGGCAGGGCAGGGGGAGGGAGATCAGAAAAGGCTTCATGCAGAAGGTAATAGCTGAGCTTAATCTTGAAGGAAAGTATTGTGGGTTTAGAGAAAGATTCTGCCCAGACTATAAGAGGGAGGGAGGGCTAGAGGGAAAGAGAAGAGGGAAAGAGAGGAGAGACAGAGAGAGAGAGAGAGAGAGAGAGAGAGAGAGAGATGCAACCCTCTCTTTCCTATCCAGAACTGGATAGATGAAGTAATAGAGCATGGAGAAGGTGATATCTTGAAACCTTCCATGAGTAGGTGAAAGGTAATAAAGATATTCCTAAAAAAAAAAAAAAGGTAAAATCAAGTATTGATTAATGGTAACATTGGAGTTCAGAAAGAATTATTATAGGAATTACTGGCCTTTAGTGGAAAAAACTGGAATTTTGAGTAGTGGCTCAGCTACTTATTACCTGTGTGACCTTGGGCAAATTATGTTACATCACTGGGGTTCAATTTCCTTATCTTCAAAATCAGGGGAGTTGAACTACACAACTTCCAAGGTTGCTTCCAGTTACAAATCTTGTGCTCTGACCTGAAGTTCTCCGACTTCTCCCTTATGCCCCAGGAAGCTCATCATTGAGGTAACCTCATCATCCTGTAAGATCTTATCTTCTTGGTACTCTACCTCATCTCTACCCTCTATCTCTCTGGTTGGAAGGTGAGGTCATGAGCTCCAAACCTCCATTTAAGGATGAAGCTCAGCATGGACATGTCACTCCTTACCTGGCTGCACTACTTTGGCACATCTTGGACTTTTTCCACATGCTTCTACGTAGGATACTCCCCACCACCAAGAACAACCACTGTTGACTTTTCAGCTTTCTTTTGTTGTCTTCCTCCATTAGATTGCAAGTGACTTGAGGGAAAGGACTTTCTTTTTTTGTATTTGTATCCCCAGTACTTAGCATAGTACCTGGCACATAGTAGGTGCTTAATAAATGTAAATTGACTATTTAACTTAGCTCTTTATATGCTTTATATATGTTGGGAGAGAAGAGGTATTAGACTGCCTACCAAACTGAAGGTCTACAGAAGCATTGTGCTGACCTCATTGTTGTATACCTGGGAAATCTGGACAGTACACCAGTGCCATGCCGGGGAACTGAATCACATCCATTTGAATTGTCTTAGGAAAATTCTGAAGAACACCTGGCAAGATAAGGTACCAGACATGGAGATTATTTCTCAAGCTGAACTGCCAAGTATTCAAACTCTACTGCACAGCACAACTCAGATGGGCTGGTCATGTTATTCGAATGCCAAGTATTTGTTTGCCTAGAAGACTATTTTACAGAGAACTCACACAGACAAGCACTCACATGGAGAACTCACACAAGACAAGCACTCACATGGAGGTCAGCAGAAGTGACACAAGGACACTCTCAATGTCTCTCTGAAGAACTTTGGATTTGATTGTGAGAGAAGGGAGATGCTGGCACAGGACCACCCGGCATGGCATGCCCTCATCAAAGAAATGGCTCTGTGAGCCAAACAGAATTGTAGTAGCTCAAAAGAAATGTGAGACACACAAATTTAGAGACATCTCTGCTCCAAATGTTCACATGGACTATTTGTGCCTGACCTGTGGTAAAACCTTCTGAGCTAGTACTGGTCTGATCAGCCTCAGTTGGACACTGTACGTGCACCCCCACATAGCGATGCCATTTTGGTCCTCTTCAAGAACTAAGAATAACAATCAGTACCAGAACCCTATGTTGACAGCATGCAAATGCAATAAGTAGTTAAATGTTTATTTTAAAATTTATTTTAGGAGTTAATTGTGCTGATAATTTAATATTGGCTTCTGTTTTATGTTAACGTGAAAATCATAACTAACCAGTTCACATGCTCAGAGAACCTGAGCAGCATCTCTCTGAGAAGCCCATGCACTAGAGGGGTAAACAAACACTATTGTTTTCTAGCATAGAGCAACCACTTGAATAGTAGGCATGGTGTTCCCAGCAGGCATGAACCAGCTTCTACGGGATATGCCGTGCAAAACCAAGCCTATTTAGCAATGGAAAATGTCAGACGATGGAATTCCCTTCTTCCAACCTGCCAGAAGATTCACTTTCCTTTTGTCATTTTAACAAATCTTGAAATGCCATCTCTTCCATGAAACATTCCCAGATTGATAGAAAAAGAGACAGAAGGCTTATTTTCATGGCATTTTCACTCTAGATTTTGACTTGAATGCTTATAGAGACTTTCCTTTTTATATATCACAATTTAAAATGCAACACAGTTTGCTGCTAGCAGAGTAACCCAAGATTGGGCCAAAATGCAGAAGACTTTGGATTCTATCCCTGTCTCTGTTCTTTATTAGCTGAGTGATGCTAAGCTGCCTACCCTCTTTGGGCCTCAGTTTCTAAGTTGAAAAATATGAATAAAGACAGTGGATTGCTGATGTAAGAAGTAACAGAAACTCAGCAAGTGTGCTTAGCTCCTAGAAGGCCATGACAAAAGCAAACTAACCTCTTGAAAATTTCTAGAGAAGGCTGATCAAAGCAAAAAGGACAGTAGAGTCCTACATAGTGAAATCTCTAGCAGAGAGATTCCCCATTTGTGGAAGGGGAAGTATGTGCATACTGATCAAGCTGGAAATGTCCTGAAACTGCCCTGCCACCTCTGTCCCATCCCCCATTTCCGCTAAGCATGACCATGAATAAGTTAATTCAACTCTGCCTTCAGGCTGACATTAGAGCTATAGAGGAATGAACTGACAGTCTTATATGGCTTTGCAATGTCAAAGGAAATTATTCCTCACTCCACACCTAGACATGAGGCACTTACATTCCTTGGGCTACACTTGAATAGCCTCCTAACTTATAAGGATCATCTTAAAAGAGAATGTAAGCATTGTGTGTTTAGGTGTGTGCTGATGTAGAAGGGCCAGGCGGGTAGGAAAAGTCCTATTCCTAAGGCAATCCCATAATGTAGGCTACATCCCAAGTACTATCCACTGTAAATGACTGCCAGCTGAAGAATTAAGGGGATTTCTCTCACCTCTCAATTTAATAAGCATTCAGTTTAGTTTAAATATTTATTAAAAATATTTTGTGTGTTTAGCTCTGTGCTAGGAATTGAGGGAGATTCAATGACGAATCAGAGGGAGTATTTCCCCTCATGGAGTTTATCAAGGATACCACACAGAAGAATACAACTACAAATCAACGAAGAACATGATACAACCCCAATCCATGAATAAAGGAAGATAGAAAATGAGTGTCGTCGGAGGTCTGCACAGGATAGACGATATTAATGATAACTCATTAACTTCCTTTGAAGGTCCCTTCTTAGAAAAGCAAGGAGGCACCAAGGTTGCTGACCATCTTGTCAGCACACAAATGCTTTCTGCCTACAGGGGAGGACCCACAGATATGAAGGCAAGTGATGTAAGAACAGGGCAAAAACATTCATGAGCTGGCTAAGTATGTGGAGGCAATGAGCCACATGGCCCTGGAATGGTAGGGAAGTCAGTCAGAATGTGAGCTAAAAGGAGTTCCCTTGAGTTCCATATGTCCTTCTAACATCATCTCCATTCAGTAAACACCATGTATGTAGAACCATGACCCACATTGTACCTCTGAAGTGGAATTTCCATGCTTCTCTGGAGTCCACTCTCTGTAGCAAGATTACAAAGATAGGGAAAGGGACTGGATTTGTGATTTCATTGAAATGAGGAGCTCCCAGGTGTGGCAACTCTCTCTATCAATGCAGATCAGTGCCTTCTCTGAAACTTATTCTTAGAAAGTAGTCTAAAGCTGTTTCTATGATTTGCATATTGACTTAGAAAACACCAAATTAACATTATCAGCATTGTGTTGTATTTTTTTTATTTTGTAAAATATTTCCCAATTACATTTTAATCTAGCTGGGCCTACCAGGAGTTTTGCAGACCTAACTTGACCTGGGCAGCAAATTTGACACCTCTAGCCTATAGCACTGAGAAGAAAATTGACTTATTGGGTTCACAGCCAATATGTGTTAGAGGAGGGATTTAAACATAGATCTTTATGGCTTTGAGGCTAGCTCAATATCCACTATTGCACAGTGCCTTTAAAATACATGTGTATGTGTGCATATGTCTATGTCTATGTCTGTATCTGTGGGGTTGACAAATATTTAATAAAGTAAATGCCAAAGCTCTCCCTGATGAGCTATGCACATATGTAATGTGTTTAGAAAATCTCAGAAGAAATGGGGGCAGGGGGGAGGGAAATCTCAGATGAAAGAAAAAAAAGAAAATATCAGATGAAATAAGCTGTCATTACATTCTAATAAAATCCCAGCTTTAGGAAAGGAGGAAAAGCCATGACTCATCATCATCAACATTAGTACCTTGTGAGCGTCATGGTGCAGAGCACTGAGCTCTAAAGGATTCTCAACTGGGAGTGAGATCCATAGTAGAAAAGAGAATAGAGCAAAGCTAAGAAATGTGGGTTCTAATTTTGGCTCTGCCCCAAACCAACATTGGACAAATCACTTTACCTCTGTAGGTCTCACTTTCCTCATCTCCCAAATGAGGGAGACTATTCTAAGGGAGACAGATCTAAAGATCCATCTGACATTAGAATCCCCCAAACTCACTTGGTAGGAAGTTGGGAGACCCTATAACCTAATAGGAGATGAAAAGACAAAGGTATATGTAGGAAGGATGCAAGAGGTAGTATGTTCACCCAGCACCTACCACAGTGGCTGGTACATAATAGGGACTTGAATGCTTATTGATTATTGATAACATAAGGTTTATGTAATTGAAAGAGCACCGGTCTGAAAAGCAGAAAACCTAAATTTAAGTCAATTATGAGCTTTGTGACTTTGGGCAAGACAATTAAATTGAAGACCAGTTTTCTTGCCAACAAATCAGGGACAATAATACTTGGACCACTACTGCCTGTATATTGTTGCAAAGATAAAATGAAATAATTACCATGGAACACCTTTGTAAGGTGCCATACTGACAGAAGTTACGACAGCAATAACACATTCACTTACTTCACACGTGCTGAAACATTTATGAAAAGAATTTGTAAGGCATCACGAAACCACTTATCGCTGTGGTGTTGGCAATTAATTGGCTAAGCCACTCAATTTAGATCATGAAGCCATCAAACTAAATGGTCCTAACTAACTTCAAACCTGTGGAGACTGAAAGAGAACATTTTGGACAGCACAGTATTTGGAGCATGATCCCACAGCTAAGCTAAGCTCAGGAAAATTCTTTTAGAGGAAAATGAAAGATATTCAATTTGCCACATCAGGGTAATCATCATTAAAAAAAGAAAAGTGGGGCAGCTTGGCCATTCAAGAGATAGATTACCTGTCTTGGAGTCAGGAGGACCTGAGTTCAAATGTGACCTCAGCCATTTACTAGCTGAATGATCCTAGGCAAGTCATTTAACCCCAATTGCCCCCAAAAAACAAAATAAAAAGAGAAGAGTTCAGTCTGAACTTGAAGTCACTGGACCTCAGTTTGTAACCCAGCTCTGACATCCTTACATTACCTTATGCAAGAAATGATTACTTGTATATATTATATGGATTTAAGCCTTAGCGATAGCTTTGTTCCCATCTCTGGGAGGTAGGAGGTATGGTTTACAGATGAGGAAATTTGGGCTAAGAGAGTTTAAGTAATTTGTTCAAAATCACAGTTAGTTGGGGCAGGTAAGATTTAAAATCAGGTCTCACCACTCTAAGCTCAGGGCTCTCAGCAGTTGGATTTAATGCTTGAAATCATGCCACAATGATTCTACTATGTATTTCTTTTGTGGAAATTAAAGTGCAGTAAAGTCGCTAAGGTGACACACACAAGGTCACAAGGTGACCAATTTATTTGCATCAAGTATTCATAGTAATAATAATAATATCCATCTACAGAGATGCATACTATTTGATAAGGTTTTTCTATGGCCATCTCTCTAGGTCTGGATGTAAATGAATGGGGAGGGGGGGTTATTTATATCATCAATTAAGAGCTGGAAGGAAAGTTCCAGCTCTTTCGGTCCAACTTCCTCATTTTACAGATCAGAAATTAAGCAACTTTCTCAAAGATACGTAGACAATGAGCAGCAGAGCTGGGATCTAAAGCCACATCCTTTTTGGGGGGGGGGGAGGGGGCAATCAGGGTTAAGTGACTTGCCCAGGGTCACACAGCTAGTAAGCATCTGAGGCTAGAGTTGAACTCAGGTCCTTCCAATTCCTGAGCTGGTGCTCTACCCACTGCACTGCCTAGCTGTCCCACCACACGGCCTCTTTAGCAAGCTTGAGGATCTGGGTTTTCCAGGTGGTCAACCATCCAAGAGCTAACCTGGCCCAATCCTGCTCGGCCTACAAGACCAACATGGCTAACGACAGATCTTTATGCTCTCTTCACCCCAAGACGGTGCCACTGTTGCTAGTAAGAGAAACAACTCCAGCTCTGAGGTTTTTCTTCCAACCTTTGGCCTTCCCTGCTTAGAGTCATTCCTTTACTTATGTTGGCAGCTAAGATTAGGGGACTACCACCCCAGCAGCTACAGACTGCTGAGGTATTCATGAGAACAAAGAAAACCTCAGGGAGGCCTGAGACTGGGTCCTGGCTATGAACATCATCTCTGGGACAATCTGTTATACCCCCACCTTCAGTAGGGCATTAATTTGATTTGCTTCTGTAGCAAAGGAGATTACTGATCTTTTGAATATGTTTGTCCCTAGTCTCGGTTGAGCTTAACAGGATTTCAAGATGAGCTGGTGGGCATTTGAGATACTGCCTATAGCTACATACCAAAGCAAAACCGCTTTGACTAATCAGACTGAGGTTTGTGATAAACCCTAAAGACAACAAACAAAAAAGTTTTGGGTTTTTGTTGTTGTTGTAGTTTTAAGCTACAGTGGTGAAGAGAGGAACATCAGAGGTAGAACAATGCAGTTGGAACCTGAAGTCACTGGACCTCAGTTTGTAATCCAGCTCTGACATCCTTACATTACCTTATGCAAGACAATTTCTCTGGGCCTTCGTTTCCTCATGTGGAAAATTCTGAGGGTTGGGCTGGGTCACTGGTAAGATCCCTTCTGTCTAGATTCTCCAGTCCTAATGGATAGGACCATCGCTGGAGATGAAGGGGGAAAACAGTAGGTGACACAGATAAAAGAACTACTTAACTCCTATTTTTCATTTTAGAAAAGAGAATGAAAATGGTTATAAGGAATTGAAACCTAAGATAATATAAACATGGTAATAAATATTTGTTAAATGGAATGTTTGAAGATAAGATGGTAAAACACCCAGATTCCTCCATTGTTCCCTCAGGCTGGACATCTCAAGGATCCTCAAAGAATTTGCTGCTGTGATTGCTGAAGCCCTATAGGCAAATATCTTGAAGAATCATGGAAAAAGGGAGACATGTCACAGAAATGGAAATGGGCAAATGTGCCTGTTTTCAAAAAGGAGAAGGGAGTGTTCTACATTTTTATAAATAACTTGGATAAAGGCATAGGCAATACATTTAGTAATTTTGTAGATAAACTAAAGCTAGAAGGTATAGCTAATATGCTGGCAGACAAAATTGGGATCAAAAGTATCTCTACAGGCTGAGAACAACAATCACATATACTGTTATTGTATGTCAAACATAAACAATAAAATAATTAGGACAAATGTCAAATACCACATTTAGCTTCAAAAAAAAATTTAACTTGCACAGTTGCATGGGTACAGAAAGATAGAGAAGCACCAAGACAAAAGTCCTTGTAAAAAGGACCTGTGATAGCCCCAACATATTTTGCTCTGCTCAGACCACATTTGGAGTATAAACATCCTGGATCCTACATTTTAGAAAGACATTGACGAGCTGACATAGATACTGAGGAAGTTGACCAGGATGGTGAGGGGACTGGAAGTCATGTCATGCCACAAAACTTTAGCTTAGAAAAAGAAGTGACTTGAGGTGGAGAGGACAGTCAAGGATTAGGGGCGGGGGGAGGGGTTTGTATAACATGACATTCCTTTAAGTATGGAAGGGATCTCATGCAAAAAAAGGGTTTAGACTTATTTGTTTGGCTCTAAAGGGCAGAATCAATGCCAGTGCTTGGAAGTAGTGATGGGGAACCTGCAATGATCCAGACATCTGCTGTAACTCTCTCTCTCTCCCAAAATGGAACACCTGGCAAACTCTTGACTTCCCTTAGTGATAATTTGGAGATGAACTGTTACTTTGGCCTTGATTCAGAACAATCAAGAGGACTTGACTACTGAAAAAGAAATAGTAGAAGCCTTAGGAAGAAGTGACTAAGCTATTCTAATGGGAAAGGAAGAAAAAGAAGAGCCATTTAAAAAGACAAGGTGAATGCACAAGGAATTCATCAAGCAATATATTTAAAAAATAAGTATTTGCAGAAAATAGAAATAAAGGCAGGCAACTACAGTGAATACAGAAGAGGGGCATGGTCCTATAACAATAGTGTCAAGATCATGAAAGTTCAGAACAAGCTGATTCTAGCAAAGAGAATTTTTTTAATGGCATTTTTAGCTATATTGGGAGAAAGAGGAGGATCACAAAGGACAGGGCCCTTTGCAATGATTGATTACAAAGAGAAGGTAGTGCTCTTCAACTCTTTGTATCTGTTTTCTCTACTAACATGGATAGGATTCAAACTGGGATGGATGGGATCAAAATGGTTAATAGAAAGTCCAAATCCAAGGTAAGTAAAGAGATAATAAGAGAGCATCTATCTATTGGAACCTCTCTTGATGAGTCCAAGTCAACGAGGACAGGAATCCTACATTCTAGGGTATTGAAAGTACTTGATGATCTGGTTCCTGAGCCATTATCAATGTTCTCCGGAATATTGTGGAGAAAGGAAGTACCGCAAGACTACAGACAAATTCTTAGTTGAGGGCAGGAGATTCTGACAATTTTTTTTTTCAAATGAAAAACCAGTGAGCTTGAATTCAACTCCTGATAAAATCCTATAATGTATTATTTAAGTTGGATAACAATACCTTTAGGATCTATCTCACATTGAAATATTTTGACAAAACCATTTTATTAACTTTGAAGTATTCTTTAAATGTGAGTTACTATCAGCATCCCTGGTAAGCCTACTTCTTTGTGGATATGTCACATGTATAGAGTATCCCAAAGGATGCTTGGGAAAACATTTTCTCTTCCTCCTTCCCTGACCTCTCATGTGTTCTGACTATACTTGGTACCTTCCCATAAGTTGGTGATTAGTCTTCAAGTACTAAGTATATGATCTGAGTGTTCCTGAGACAGTTTAATACTACATCTCTGATATGGTACCTACCTGAAGATATATCCCATCAACCTTATGAATGCTTTGAGAGCCTCAGATAGAAAGGTGAGAAATGATGTCCTTACTCTGATCACACCACATCCAAAGTATTGTGTTCAATTCTAGGTGCCGCATTTCAGGCAGCATACTGGAGAATGTCCGGAGGAAGACAGCCAGGCTGGTAAGAGAGCGGAGCCATGTCCTATGCAGACTAGTTAAAAGAACAAGGCATGTTCAGCCTGTAGAACTGAAGGCTTGGGAAGCAGGGCATGGCAATATTACTTGAAGGATTTAAAGGGTATATGCATGGAGAAGGAATTTCTTTTGCTTGAAGCTAGAGGACAGAACTAAAAGCAATGTATGGAAGTTGCAAGAAGTCAGAATTAGGCTCAATATATGGGAAGATATCCAATCAATAAGGGTTTTCAAAAAGTAGGAAGGGCTGTCTCAGGAAGTAGGAAGTTTCCCATAAGTCAAGGTCAACAAGTAGAGCCTTGTTAACCACTTGTCAAGGACACTATTTTTTTTTATTTTAATTTTTTTCAATTAGTAGGCTTGTACTTTTTCTTCCTCTCACTCCTTTCCCCCACTGGACAAAGAAAAAGAAAAATCAAACCCTTGTGACAAATATACATAGTCAAGCAAAACAAATTTCTACAACTGCCACATCCAAAAAGGTTTGTCTCATTCTGTAGAATAAGTGCATCATCACCTCTGTCAGGAGGTGAATGACATTCTTCCTCTTTGATCAAAGTGCTTAAGTCTTTCAAAGTGGTTTGTTTTTACAATGGTTTTTGTTATTGTGAAAATGGTCCTCCAGATTCTGCTTACTTCCCTCTGTATCAGTTCATACAAATTTTCCCTGAAACTGTCCCTTTCATCATTTTTTATGGCACAATAGAATTCCATTACATTTATATATCGTAACTTGTTCAGCCAAAAATTATCCCTAATTGATGGGTACCTCCTTAGTTTCCAATTCTTTTCCACCACATAAAGAGCTTTTATAAATACCATTGCACACATGGGTCCTTTTCCACTTCAGTCTCTTTGGTGCATAGGCCTTGTAACGGTATTACCAGGTCAAAGTATGGTAACTTCAGTGCATAATTTCAAATTGCTTTCCTGAGTGGCTATAACAATTTATAGCTCCACCAACTATTATTCACATGCCTGTTTTTCTGCCACCCCTCTTGGGGTTCCCTCCCTCAAGAACTATCTTTTGACCATTTATCAATTGGGGAATGATTTTATGCTTATAAATTTTGAACTTTTCTTTTGTATTTGAGTCCTTTTCTTACATAATCTGGAAAATGAAACATTTATCAGAGAAACTTGCTACAAAGATTTTTTTCCAGTGATACTGTATGAGAAATTCCTTCTCAGATATGGGTTGAACTAAACTTCTGATACCCCTTCCAACTCTGAGATAACATGATTAATTACAAAGCCTGTGACTTTTACTTTCCATAAAAAATCTAGAAATGAAAGGGGTCTCAGAAACCATTTAATCCAGTCTCTGCCCTTTTTCAGATGAGGAAATAGGCTTATGTAGGTTGTAACTATAGGGCATCTAGATGGTACAATGAATAGAGTGCCAGACCTGAAGTCAGAAAGACCTAAATTCAAATCCAGCCTCAGACACTTACTAGATCTTTGACCCTAAGCAAGTCACTTAACCCTGTTTGCCTCAGTTTGCTCATCTGTAAAATGAGCTGGAGAAGGAAATAGCAAACCACTGCCAAGAAAACTCCAAGTGGGATCACGAAGAGTTGCACGTTACTGAAATGACTGAACAAAAGGTTGTGACATGCCCAAGGTCACGCAGATAAGTGTCAGAGACAGAATTTGAACCCAGGTAACCTGACTCCTGAGTTAATGCTCTTTCCCCCCCCATACCTTGCTTCTTTTGACAGCACTCAGGCTGAACTAAGCTGCCATAGGAATAAGTACAGACTGTCCACTCCTTTAACAGAGAAATTCATACCATATCATCACATAGTGCTATATTGTTACTGAATCTTGCTTCCTTTACATATGATATCAGCCAGGGGCAGAAACCTCTTGTTTGTCTTCCTCCCTACTGGCTAGAGCTAAACTTTGCCAGGAGCATTTCAAAGTTTCCACGACCTGAGAGACTCAAAATTACTCTAGCCAGGGTGCATCATTCTTCCCTTCTCATGGATTCTCTTGAGGGAAGAAAGAAGCATGTCAAGTCCCAAGCTCAAATCCTACTGCACTTATTCAGTCCCTCTCATCCTTAGCCAGTTAGGAATTGGTAAGACTCAAAAAAGATGGAAAATTAGACATTTTCTCCAATCCTCACAACCTTTCGAATCTCTCTGAGATAATTACACATAAGATAAAATAATTGCAGATGTCTCAAAAGGCTAGGGCACCAAGTCCCCTACCAAAATAACAATCTAATGGATTGACATCTAAGAATGTTAACCCTAACCTCTAACTCAGTCAGCACTCCCTTATTCACCAGCCTCCACATTCTGGCATGGCTGCACAATGAAATCTAAGGGCTTGTGCTGTGAAATTGAATCAGTATTTCCTTTGGTGCTGCTGAAGTCTCTACCAACAAACCTCCTCTGCCCCTGTCTTTACCCCATCATCCTATGGCAACAAGCAACAGCATTCAACTCTGCCCCACCACCACTACCCTGCGCAGAGGGGGTAGAAGTATAGGAAAATGAGCATCGGTGTCCCTGCTATAGTGTTACACTGCTCAGTCTGAGAGCTAAAAGAAAATTGGAGGCTCCACCAGGCCTGAATGAAAGGGTACTGTTGTCCAGCTGAGGCCATTTCTTCCCCTCCAGCAGCCACTTGGCGCAGAAACCAAGGCTAGTGAAAAGTGAATTCGCCAGTGTCAGAGGAGGCTAAGATAGCTTTGAAGTAGGCCCTTGCTGGCTCCCCCAGGGAATCTGAAAGTGAGTGATGGGGGAATAAAAAGAAAAAGACAGATTACTAAAATTCTAGGGATGAAGAAAACTCAGTTAAAAATTGTGAACCCAAAGAGATAAAAGAAAGGGGGAGATACTAATAACAAAAGGGAAGATGGCCTCCTGACAATCTAAAAAATCCAAAACTCACTGCATAGAGGAGGGAGGACATATAAGTCAAAGGAAAATTAACGAACACATGAGGAGGCAGAGGACTCTAGATTACCCAGAGAAACTTGGAATCAAAGCAAGATGTTCTGGAATGGTTAAAAAGAGAAAGCAAAATTGTGAAAATGAAATTTATGGCCTGCATAGCAGAAATAATTCACAGAATAGAAAAATATGAATCCACAGTGGCAAGTCTCACCAAAGACACAAAAGAGAAAAGAATTAATTGAGAATGCATATACATAAAAGTGAATGAGAATCTTGAAAAAAGAGAAGTAAAAAACAATAATATCAAAAGAAAACATGATATCTATGTAAGCAAAACATTGATCTTGAAGACAGAATGCATAGAGAAAATTTAAAGATTATGGGATTCCCAGAAGAACCTAAATGGAAAAAAAACTCAACACCATAATACAAGAAACAATACAAGAAAACTGCCTGGGATTTCTGAATTTAGAAAAAAACATTCCAATAAAAAGAATCCATAGATTGCTTCATGCTACAAATTCCAACATATTTAGTGGTTAAATTTAACAATTCTCATGAAAAATGACAAAATCTACAAGTTACTGAGGAAAAGAACTCAAATATAAAGCAAATGAAATTCAAATAATATAAGATTATTCTGTCTTCTGTCAGTTCTGTCATTACCCTGTTTCTGTCACTAGAAACTTCAGAAGAGAAAAGAATACTGTAGTCCAAAGAGCAAAGGAGCATAAAATATAACCCAAGGAGACATAGCCTGAAAACCTGAGCATAATCATAAATGATAAAAGATGTGCATTCAGTTAAAAAGAGGCACTTGAAGTATTTCTTAAATAAATAAAATAACAGATGTAACCTGATTGTTGGCTTTGTAAACAAAAATAGCAACCAATGACAGCACACATAAAATAAATTGCCCTGGAGAAAAGAAAAAAGAAAAAACTAGAAAGAAAAAGTATACCTATAGTGTTAAAAACAACTTCTACCACCACAACAAAAACAATAAGTAACAGACGGATCTCTAAGAGATTTATTTCTAAGGGTATGTGAGGGGAAAAGTATAAAATCAGAACTTAAATGAAAGAACTGATAGTGGAGGATCAACCTTGAAACAATATGAACTAAACCTTGTAATACCCCTCTACAGGTGAATCAAAGTTATTTGTGCTTGGGGAGGCAGAGATTAATCTGAAAATATGAGGTCGCATAAGCAATGGGGAATTGGAATGGGAGATATTTGATGTACCCTAAGAATATACAAAAGCAGTATACAAGATAGATCTTAGCATCACTGATAACTATGATGGTGTGGTTACCAACCTACAGCCAGACATCTTGGAAGGTGAAGTGAAGTGGGCCTTGGGACATATTGCTAGCAATAAGGCTAATAAAGGTGATGGAATTCCAATTGAACTATTTAAAATCCTAAAATATGATGCCGTTAAAGTGTTGTACTCCATATGCCAGCAAATTTAGAAAACAACAGTCATCACTGGATTGGAAAAGGTCAGTTTATGTCCTAATCCTAAAAAAGGACAATGCCAAAGAATGTTCAAACTATTGAACAGCTGTGCTTGTTTCACACCCCAGTAAAGTTATGCTTAAAATTTTGCAGGTTGGGCTTCAGCAGTATGTGAACTGAGAATTACCAGAAGTACAGGCTGGTTTTTGAAGAGACAGAGGAACTAAAGCCTAAATTGCCAACAGCCACTGGATTATGAAAAAAGCAATGGAGTTCCAGAAAAACATCGACTTTTGCTTCATTGACAACACTAAAGCCTTTGACTGTATGAATCACAATCGAATGTATCAAGTGCTCAAAGAGATGGGAGTTCCAAATCATCTTACTTGTCTCCTAAGGAACGTGTATGCAGGTCAAGAAGCAACAGTTGGAACTTAACGTGGCACAACTGATTGGTTGAAGATTGGGAAAGCAGTATATAACTAGGCGATATATTGTCACCTTATTTGTTTAACTGTTATGCAGAAGACATTGTGCAAAATGCCACACTGGATGAATCAAAAGCTGGAATTAAGATTGCTGGGAGAAATCTCAACAAAAATTCAGATATATACATGATACCACTCTAACGGCAGAAACTAAAGGAGAATTAAGAAGCCTCTTGGTGAGGGTGAAAGAGGAAAATGTAAAAGTTGACTTGAAGGATAACATTAAAAAAAAAAAAACTAAGATCATGGCATACATTCCTCCCTAGCAAGTAGAGAAAGAAGAAATGGAAGGAATGTCAGATTTTATATTCTTGGGGTCAAGGAGTATGGATGGTAACTGCAGCCATGAAATTAAAAGGTACTTGCTCCTTGGAAGGAAAGCTATGGCAAATTTGGACAGCATACTAAAAATCAGAGATACCACCTTACCAACAAAGGTCTGTATGTATAGTCAAAGTTATGGCTTTTCCAGTTGTAATGTATGGAGGTGAGTGTTGGCGTATGTGGAAAGTTGAGCACCACAGAATCAATGCTTTCAAAATGTGGTGCTAGAGAAGACTTTTGAGAGTCCTTTGGACAGCAAGGAGATGGAGTCAGTTAGTACTTGGAGAAATTAATTCACACTATTCATTGGAAGGTCAAATACTGAAGCTGAAGCTTAAATACTTTGGCCACATAATGAGAAGACAGAACTCACCGGAAAAGACACTGTATGATGCTGCAAAATATTAAAGGCAAAAGGAGAAGGGGACAGTAGAGGATGAGATACATAGATAAATGTCATGGAAACAATGAACATGAGTTTTGTTAGAGTTTGGGAGGTAGTAGAGGACAGAAGAACCAGGCATACTGTGGTCCATGGGGTAACTAAGAGTTGTACATGACTGAACAATTGAACAACATTAATCTCTAAATACCCTGCAATCCTGTTCATGATGCCAAATGTATCAGTAAGGCAGTAGTAACAATGTAGATGATAAATGTCAAAATGCCTATGTGGTTCTGTATCGCAAAGTATATGAGACTCTCCACATAGAAGGTAGAAGAAGTAAACCATTTATTCAGACACCAAAGAACCAGATCCCATAAGCCATCTACCCAATCCATCATAGCAGTGAAGCACCCAATACATAATATCACAGCATGGAGTGTCGCCATCCCAAAACCTCTCCCATCTCCTGCTGGGGTCTTCCCAAAGACAAACTCACAGTACAGGTGTCACAGTCTGTTCAGCTCTCAGAGGTTGACTTTCGTTACCTCAGCTCTAACAGTCACAAAGGTCATTAACAGCCATATTCTCTCTCTCTCTCTCTCTCTCTCTCTCTCTCTCTCTCTCTCTCTCAGCATTTCCTGTGATGTTAACTTCCTTTTCCTCTCAGCAAGGTACTCCCACCACATGTGACTTAGGCTTCCTGTGACATAAGCAGGTTACATGGCATATTAATGGGTGGGAAAGATCTCCAAATTTAAATTGCTATTACATCAAGTCAATGATAAAAAAGGCAGGGGGGGGGGAATAATTCCTGTAGTATCTCAGGAAAAAGGAATCCTATAGAAGAATGGGTGAGGTGAGAAATAGAGGGATTGAAAAAGGGAGAAAGGGGAATGTCATAGTTCAGTGCTGGTAGTGGCCATCTCTGAAGAGCGCTTCCAGATAGGGGAAAAAAATATTCTCTAGTGGGAGACAGGGACTTTAAAGTGGGTATCATCTGCAGGGAACTGATCTTTAGAGAGACCTCAGTCTCTGAGAGAATGTTATGCCATTCTGGACAGCATCTTGCCTCAGAAGGAGAATCAGAGCTCTTGGGGACAAATGACATCCAGAAGGGTAGGAGAAAATGGACTCCAAAATTTCAAAACAAATGGGGGAAAAGTCAGGAGGTAATAACGAATTCTGCAATACAGGACATAGACAAATTCCTGCCACTGTTCTATCTTATCTATCTCACTGTAAGAATTCTTACCTTTTTTAAAGTTTAATTTATTTTATTCTAATTTAAGAAATAAAACAAGTATTTCCATAATAGAATAGAAAAAAGATGATTGCACATGAAACAGCAAATCTATTATATACAACTTGCTATTCTTTTTAAATATATGATAAAGTTATCATGTAACTTTCTTTTTTTTCCTTTTCCCCCCTCCACCCTAGAGATGGCTACCATTAGAAACAATTATGCAAATATATACGATAAGCCATTCTATGCATATTTCATTTATCAGTTCTTTCTCTGGATGCAGGAAAGCATCTTCCTTCATAGGTCCTTTGAAGTTAATTTGGGTATTTATAATAGTCACTCAAAGTTGTTCTTAAAATAATATTGTTGTTACTTTATACAACATTCTCTTGGTTCTGTTCATTTCACTCTTCATTATCTCATGCAAGTCTGTCCTTGTTTTTCTAAGAACATCAAGCTCATCATTTCTTGTAGCATAGTGGAATTCCATTACAATCTTATGCCACAATTTGTTCAGCCATTCCCCAATTGACAGGCATCTCCACAATTTCCAGTTCTTTGCCACCTCAAAGAGAGCTGCTATAAATATTGTAGAACATAAAGGTTCTTTTCCTTTTTCCCCAATCATCTTGGAAAATAGATCTAGTAGTGGTATTGCTGAGTCAAAAAATAATTCTTTATGTAGGAATGCTAGTAATTTATGTGGATTTATATTATATCCTACTTTGCTAAAAATTATTAGTTGTTTCAACAAACTTTTTAATTGAGTCTTTGGGATTTTCCAAGTACATCATCGTGTCATCTTCAAAAAGAGATTATTTTATTACCTCCTTCCCTTTTCTAATTCCTTTTATTTCTTTTTCTTCTCTTACTGCTATGGCTAGGATTTCCAATGCAATATTGAATAATATTGGTGACTGGGCATCCTTGTTTCATACTTGATCTTAGTGAGAAGGGTTCTAGCTTATCCCTGTTACAAATAATGCTTGCTAATGTTTTAGGTAAATACCTTATATCAATTTAAGGAAAAATCCATTTATACCTATACTTTCAAGTGTTTTTAATAGAAATGAGTGTTGTACTTTATCAAAAGATTTTTCTGCATTATCGATATAATCATATGGGTATTTTTTAAACTTTTATTATTAATATAATCAATTATGTTAATAGTTTTCTTTATGTTAAACCATCTCTGAATTTCTGGTATAAATCTCACTTGGCCATAATGTATAAGCTTTGTAATATATTGTTGTGCTATTTTTGCTGGTATTTTATTTAGAATTTTTGCATACATATTCATTAATAAAATTGGTCTCTAATTTTCTTTCTCTGTTTTTGCTCTTCCTGGTTTAAGTATCAGCATCATATTTTTTCATAAAAAGAGTTTGGTAGAATCCTTCCTTTGCCTATTATTCAAAAGTATTAGAATCACTAGATCTTTAAATGCTTGATAAAATTCGCTTAGAAATCCAACTGGTCCTGGTGCTTTTTTCTTAGGAAGCTCATTTATGGCCTGTTTAATTTCTTTTTTCTAAAATAAGGCTGTTTAGATATTTTATTTCTTCTTCTGCTAATCTAGGCAATTTATATTTTGTAAATATTCTTACATTTCACTTACATTACTAAATTTCTTGGCATATAATTGGGCAAAATAATCACACATAATTGCTTTAATTTTATCGTCATTGGTGGTATATTTACACTTTTCATTTTTAATACTAGTGATTTGACTTCTCTCTTTTTAAAAATCAAGTTAACCAATCGTTTGTCTATTTTTTTTTTTATAAAACCAACTCTTAGTTTCAATTCAATGGGTTTTTAACACTCAATTTTATTAACCTCACCTTTAACTTTTAGGATTTCCAAGTTAGTGGGGTTTTTTTATTTTTTTAATCATTATTTATTTTTTTTAATATTTTTAGTTTTCAGCATTAATTTTCACAAGAGTTTGAATTACAAATTTTCTCCCCATTTCTACCCTCCCCCCACTCCAAAATGGCATATATTCTGATTGCCCCATTCCCCAGTCAGCCCTCCCTTCTGTCACCCCACTCCCCCCCCATCCCCTTTTCCCTTACTTTCTTGTAGGGCAAGATAGATGTTTATGCCCCATTGCCTGTGTATCTTATTTCCTAGTTGCATGCAAAAACTTTTTTTTAAACATCTTCTTTTAAAACTTTGAGTTCCAAATTCTCTCCCCTCTTCCCTCCCCACCCACCCTCCCTAAGAAGGCAAGCAATCCAACATAGGCCACATGTGTATCATTATGTAAAACCCTTCCACAATACTCAAGATGTAAATGATTAACTATATTTTGCTCTTTCCTAACCGATTCCCCTTTATTGAATTTTCTCCCTTGACCCTGTCCGTTTGCAAAAGTGTTTGTTTTTTATTACCTCCTCCCCCTATCTGCCCTCCCTTCTATTGTCCCCCCTTTTTTATCTCCTGCTAAGATACCCAATTAAGTGTGTATGTTATTCCCTCCTCAGGTCAAATCTGATGAGAGCAAGATTCACTCATTTCCCCTCACCTGCTCCCTCTTCCCTTCCTGCAGAACTGCTTTTTCTTGCCACTTTTATGTGAGATAATTTACCCCATTCTATCTCCCCCTTTCTCCCTCTCTCAATATATTCCTCTCTTATCCCTTAATTTGATTTTATTTTTTTAGATATCATCCCATCATATTCAACTCACCCTGTGCCCTCTGTGTGTGTGTGTGTGTATACGTATATATTCCTTCAGCTACCCTAATATTGAGGTCTCATGAATTATACACATCATCCTTCCATGTAGGAATGTAAACAAAGACAGTTCAACTTTAGTAAGTCCCTTATGATTTCTCTTTCTTGATTACCTTTTCATGCCTCTCTTGATTCTTGTGTTTGAAAGTTGAGTTTTCTATTCAGCTCTGGTCTTTTCACTGAGAAAGCTTGAAAGTCCTCTATTTTATTGAAAATCCATATTTTGCCTTGGAGCATGATACTCAGTTTTGCTGGGTAGGTGATTCTTGGTTTTAATTCTAGCTCCATTGACCTCCAGAATATCATATTCCAAGCCCTTTGATGCCTTAATGTAGAAGCTGCTAGAGCTTGTGTTATTCTGATTGTGTTTCCACAATACTCAAATTGTTTCTTTCTGGCTGCTTCCAGTATTTTCTCCTTCATCTGGGAGCTCTGGAATTTGGCAACAATATTCCTAGGAGTTTTCTTTTGGGGATCTTTTTGAGGAAGCAATCTGTGTATTCTTTCAATTTCTACTTTACCTTCTGGCTCTAGAATATCAGGGCAGTTCTCTTTGATAATTTCTTGAAAGATGATATCTAGGCTTTTTTTTGACCATGGCTTTCAGGTAGTCCAATAATTTTTAAATTATCTCTCCTGGATCTATTTTCCAGGTCAGTGGTTTTTCCAATGAGATAGTTTACATTGTCTTCCACTTTTTCATTCCTTTGGTTCTGTTTTATAATATCTTGATTTCTCATCAAGTCACTAGCTTCCACCTGCTCCAATCTAATTTTTAAGGTAGTATTTTCTTCAGTGGTCTTTTGGACCTCCTTTTCCATTTGGCTAATTCTGCCTTTCAAGGAATTCTTCTCCTCATTGGCTTTTTGAAGCTCTTTTGCCACTTGAGTTAGTCTATTTTTTAAGGTGTTGTTTTCTTCAGTATTTTTGGGGGTCTCCTTTAGCAAGTCATTGACTTGTTTTTCATGGTTTTCCCGCATCCCTCTCATTTCTCTTCCCAATTTTTCCTCTACTTCTCTAACTTGCTTTTCCAAATCCTTTTTTAAGCTCTTCCATGGCCTGAGACCAGTTCACGTTTTTCTTGCAGGCTTTTGATATAGGCTCTTTGACTTTGTTGACTTCTTCTGGCTGAGTCTGAATCTGAGAGTGTTTTCACTGCCTGGCCATGTTCCCAGCCAACTACTTGACCCTTGAGCTTTTCCTCAGGATATGACTGCTTGTAGAGTAGAGAGTACCTTGTTCCAAACTTGAAGGGATGCACTGTTGTTTTCAGAGTTATTTCTATACAACAAGCTCTGCCACATCAGCACTCCTCCTCCCCCAAGAACCACCAATCTGGACCTGACTCAGATCTTAAGCAGGCTCTGCACTCCTGCTTAGATCCTGCACTTAATTCCTCCCACCAGGTGGGCCTGGGGCCAGAAGCAACTGCAGCTATAGTTCTGTAGCTGCACCTCCTCCACTGCCCCCAGGCTGGTGGCCAAACTGCCGACTCCTTTCACTCTGTCCCCAGAGCTTTTCCCGCTAACCTTCTCTGTTGTCTTTGGTGTTTGTGGGTTGAGAAGTCTGGTAACTGCCACAGTGCACTGATTCAGGGCACTAGGACCTGTTCTACCCGGCTCCTGGTCTGGTTGGTCCGAGCACAGCCCATGCTGGGCTCTGCTCTGCTCCACTCCCAGCTCCATGAGCAATAGACCTTACCCAGGGACCATCCAGGCTGTCCTGGGCTGGAGCCCTGCTTCCCTCTGCTATTTTGTGGGTTCTGTAGTTCTAGAATTTGTTCAGAGCCATTTTTATTGGTGTTTAGAGGGTCCTGGGGGAGAGCCCTAGGCAAGTCCCTGCTTTCCAGCTGCCACATTGTCACCAACACCCCCCCCCCCACCAAAGTTAGGGTTTAATTGGAGATTTTTAGTTTGCTTTTTTTCTAGTTTTTTTAAATTGAATACCCAAATCATTATTCTGCTCTTTCTCTGTTTTATGGATATAAGTATTTAGAGATGTGAATTTTTCTCTGATTACTGCTTTTACTGTATTCCATAGGTTTTGATATGTTGTCTTATTATTGTCAGTCTCTTTAATGAAATTATTAATTGTTTCTATGATTTGTTATTTAACCTATTCATTCTTTAAGAGTAAGTTGTTTAGTCTCCAATTAGTATTTAATCTATGTTTCTGTGGTCCCTATTAAATATAATTTTTATTACATTGTGATCTGAAATGAAAACTTTTAATATTTTTGCTTTTCTGCTTTTAGCTATAAAATTTTTATGTTTTAATATATGATCAATCTTTGTAAAGGTACCATGAACCACTGAAAAAAAGGTATATTCCTTTCTATTCATATTCAATTGTCTACAAATATCTGTCATATCTAGCTTATCTAAAATTCTATTTACTTCCTTTATCTTCATTTATTTTTTGGTTAGATTTTTCTAGTTCTGAGAGGGGAAGATTAAAGTCCCCCACTAGTGCTACTATCTAACTTAATCTGTGATTCATTTAACATTTCTTTTAAAAATGTATATGCTATAGTATTTAGTGCATATAGGTTCAGTATTGATATTACTTCATTGTCTATGGTACTTTTTATCAAAATGTGGTTACTCTGCCTCTTTTAATTAAATTTATTTTGGCCTTAACTTTGTCTAAGATAATGATTGCTACCCTTGCCTTCTTTACATCAGCTGAAGCATGATAAATTCTACTCTAATCCTCCATTTTAATTCTGTTTATCTCTCATTCTTAAATGTGTTTCTTATAAACATATGGTTGGATTCTGATTTTTAATCCATTCTACTTCCCATTTCTGTTTTATGGGTAAGTTCATCCCATTCACATTCAAATTTATAATTACTTACTTTTATTCACTATTGTCCCTCTCAGTCTCTCTTTTTATCCTATCCCCATTACTTTACCCTCTCCCTTTTTCCTCCTAAATCTTAATCTCCTCACCCTTTTAAAGATCCTTCTCTTATCCTATCCCTTGGTCCTCTTATTTCTTTATAAGTTTAGAAGACTTTTATACCCTTTTACATGTATATGTTGTTCCCTCTTTAACTCAAATCCAATGAGAGTAATGTTCCCACACTACCAGCCCTCCACCCTCACCTACTTCCTCTATGTCAATTCTTCCTTTTATGCCTCATTTTTATGAGATAATTGCTACTTTTTACCTTTTGTTACCCAATTTTCTTTTTTAGAGTCACCCTACCATACACAACTCAGCCTCAACTTTTCTTTCAAAATGCCATGGTAATAATTACAGTCTTAATAATACTTATAGCATTTTCATATATAAGGAAGTCTTACTTCTAAAAATGAGGCACAACAGGAAAAAAAAGATGAGAAGACAAGATCTACAAGTTGACAACTTAGAAATTGTTTAGAAGAAGGAATTCAAAATTTTGAGCCTCATATATTCTATGAGAAACACAGAGACTAACAGATGAAGAAATAACTATAAAGACCGTGAATCTAAGAATGAAAGTCTAGAACAAACAGAAGAGTAAGAAATTAATGAAGACACCAAGGAAAGGAAATCGTTTTTTTTTTTTTTAAAAAAGGAGCAGACAATTTTGAAAACAACAAAAAAGTTGAAGGAGAGAGAAAAAGAAGAGGCATCAATTACTTTACTACTTAACTGAAAGATACAGCAAGAATTAGAAAACTAGATAATAGGAAGAAAAAAATAATAAACTCAAAAACTAGGAAATGGGGTAACAAATGGGAGAGTAGGGCTTGAAGAGGTCAGGAAGAAAGTGCATAAGAAAATACAGTAAAATCTTCACAGAGGAAAAGTGACAACAAAACATCAAATAAGAAATACAGACCAAAATGGAGATTTCACAATGAAATCCTAAATAATATATGAGTCAAAAAACAAGTCATAGAAACAATAATTATGTGAAAGAGAATGATGACAAAACAACATACCAAATTTTCTGGCACGCAGTTTAAGCAGTTCTCAGGGAAAAATCTATCCATAACAAAATAGAAAAGGAAAGGATTAATGAGCTAAAGATGCATTTTTTAAAATTAAAAAGTCACCAAATACAAATCTAAAATAAAGTTGGAGATATTGAAAATTAAAGGAGAAAGAAACTAGAAACCAAAAGGAATATAGGAATGCAGAAACAAAAATAAAAGCTAGTTCTAAAAAATATTAACAAAACTCTACAAAATTTTAGCCAACCTGATTGGCTAAAATCAGCTAAATAAAATAGAAAACAAATCAGATAATATCACCATAAAACCAAAAGAAAATGCTTTCAATTATTAGAAACCTCTATGTAGGATAACAAAACTAATAATTCAAAAGAAATATAAGAACACCTCAAAAATTAAAAATTTCCCTAACTAACAAGAGACCAAACAGAGTCCTAAAATAATCCAATCTCAGAAAAGGAAGTAATACTACTTGTAATAGAACTACCAAAAAGTGGAGGGTGTGAGGGGTAATCCTTCTATCCCTGATAGAATCATAGCAGACTTCTATCAAATTTTTGAAGAGCAATTGGAACCAATACTACATAAAATATATACGGGGGGGGGGGGGTTAAAGGGGAATTGAAAAGAAAGAACTCTACCCAATTTCTTTTTTATGAGACTAATATAATCCTAACAACCTAAACAAGGGAAGGTAAGTAGCACAGTGGATGGATAGAACATCAAACCTGGAGTCAGGAAGACCTGTGTTCAAATTTGGCCTCAGACATGTCCTTGTGACCCTGAGCAAGTCACCTAACCCTTTAGCCTCAGTTTCCTCATCTGTAAAATGAGCTAAAGAAGAAAATGGCAAATCGCTCCAGCATCTTTGCCAAGAAAACCCCAAATGGGGTCACAGAGCCAGACTCCACTGAAAACAACTAAACAAATAAGGAAAGGATGATGAACAATAGACTAATATTATTAATGAATATTAATCTAATTTTCAATTAAAATCCTGTAAAACATACTACAATAGTTCATCCAATAAATTCTTCATTATAATTAAATTGTGCTTGTATGAAAAATGCAAGGATGGTTCAAAACTAAGAAAATTACTAACACAACGAATCAGATTAAAGACAAAATCATGCAAAAACCACATGATTATCTCAATAGAGTCAAAGAAAGCCTTTGGCAAAGTATAACATTCACCTATACTTTTTTTTAAAACCCTACAAAGTATAGTCATAGAGGCACCTTTTTTTTTTCTTTTAGGCAATCAGGGTTAAGTGGCTTGCCTAGGGTCACACAGCTAGTAAGCTAGTAAGCTTGTAAGCTAGTAATCCGAGACCAGATTTGAGCTCAGATCTTTCTCACTCCAGAGCTGGTACTCTTATCTGTTACACTACCTAGGTGCCCTAATGAAAGACATCTATCAAGAACCAAAAGCAGGCATCATATTCACTGGAGAATCACTGGAAGCTTTCCTAATAGTCAAAAGAATAAAGTAAGGATGTCCACTGTCTCCATTATAATTTGATACAATTCTAGAAATGCTAGAAATAATAAAGAGGGGGAGAAAAAGAGAGAAAGAGAAATTAAAGACATAAAGATAGTTAAAGAGGTGATAAAATTATCTCTATTTGCTAATGATATGATGGTATCCTTGAAAAATCCTAGGGAATCAGCAAAGTTACTGAGTTAATAGTTCAGTTAATAATTAATAGCTCCCAGAAAGTTGTTGATTATAAAATAAGTCCAGAAAAAATTTTTATACTATAATCATAAAATCTAAGAAGTAATAATAAAAAGGGACCTATCATTCAAAATAACTACAAAATACATGAAATATTTGGGGATCAATCTACCATAGCACACAAAACATTCAATTAAAAAGTGTTCCTCAAAGATTTGAAAAACAACTTAAATAGATGGAGGAATATTCAGTGTTCATGGCCATGCCATGTCAATAAAATAAAAAAAGAACAATACTATCTAGGTTAATTTATATTTTCTAATGTTATACCAATCAAAATACTGAAAGGATATTTTTTCAGAATTCAATAAAGTAAAAGCAAAATTAATTTAGAGAAACAGAAGGTGCAGAATATCTATCATGGGGGAAATGGGTAAAATGTAGACATGGCAGAGGAATAGCACTTTAGGACCTCAAATTATATTACAACGCAACAATCATGAAAATTATTTATATTGATTTTAAAATAGGGAAGTTGATCAATGAAATAGACTAAATAAGGAAGAATCAGAAACAATGAGACTCAATCACCCGGAGTTAGACACATATAAATAAGAAAGAACTTTTTATCTGAAATTTAAAAAAGAAACTGCTGGGAAAATTGAAAGACAAAATTAGAAACTTTTAATTTTTTAATTAAGCTTAAACCAACATTTTATACCATATTGTACAATAAATTCAAAATGGATACATGACCTTAATATTAAAGGCCATACCAGTAAAAATATCATAAACTTTGCACAGTTGTAGATAGATATATCCTTAACCAAACAAGTGATAAGAGGCAATTACAAAATTTAAATAGATAACTCTGATTACATGAAACAGAAAATAATCTGCATAACACATCTAAGATAAGAAGGGATGTGGTCAAAGGCAGGAAAAATTTATCAAATTTCTGAGATAAGTGTTGGGTATCCAAGATATATAGACAAGTAAGAGATATTGTTTAGAAGACTAAAAACCATCCTTGAATACAGAGGTGATCAAGGGATATAAACAAAATGATCTCAAAAGAATTTCCAACTATTAAAAACTGTATTAAACAATGCTCCAAATCACTAATAACAGAATATATGCAAATCAAAACAACCCTGAGGTTTTACTTCACACCCCCAAAATTGGAAAAGATGACAAAAGATAGTAGTTATCAATGTTGGAGAGGTAGTAGAAAGGCAGGCCAGCTAATGTGGTGGGTATGTAGATTAGTAAAAATCTTTTTAGAAAACAATTTTTAATAATGCAAATAAAGTGGTTAAAATGTCCATACCTCTTGATTCAGAGATTTTATCCAAAGATATAGATCCAGAGATTTAGATCCCAAGAAAGTCACTGATAAGAAGACACAAATATAAATCAAATTTTATATATATATTTATTTTTATATATCAAATATTTATATTTTATATATCAAATATCTATATTTTATATATCAAGATATTTATATTAGCACTTTTTGAAATAGGAAAAATTTAAAAACAAAGTAGATGTCCATTGTTTGGGGAATGGCTAAACAAAATACAAATGGGGTACATGAATATAATGAAACAGTACTATACTATAAGAAATAACAAATATGGAGAATCATAGAAAACCACAAAGCACTTGAAAAAGAGTGCTGCAGGGCAGCTAGGTAGCACAGTGAGTAGAGCAGCAGGGGCCCTGCAGTCAGGAGGACCTGAGTTCAAATCCGGCCTCAGACACTTGACACACTAGCTGTATAATGTTGGCCAAATCACTTAACCCCAATTGCCCTGCCTTCCCCACTCCGAAAAAAAGAAAAGAAAAGAAAATGAATGTTGCAGACGTCCAGGTCATGTGAGCAACAAGATGGAGGAATAGGCATTTTCTCTACTCCTTATAACCTCCCAAACCTCTCCAAAACAGAAATTATGTATAAAAGATAAAGCAATTTCAGCTACTTGAAACACATGAAGTGACATTCACCAACCCTGAACTCACTGAGTACCCATTCCCCTACTGTACCAGCTTCAAAGCTGCACTTGCAGACACAAGGATAAACACAGAACTTAGAACAAAGCCCACTCCCACATCTCTGTCTCCTCCCTCCCTTTCCAGTGCTCTAAGACCCTTGTTCCACACTAGAGACATTTGCCTGGGCCTGACAAGCAGCTAACATGGCTATAGCCCTTCAACAGCAAAAGCTTGCCACAGTCTACAACTCTGTGGCACCAGCTCTGCAAAGCTCTGCAGTGCCAGAGCCAGGTCAGAGAACCAAGGAACGGGGGAAGAAGGGCAGGACACCAGGATATTATGCCATATGTGGGGGAGGGGAGCTGTGTAGTATTCTCCTAAGCCTGAGGCAAAGAGCATAGAATCCAGATGGGGCCAGTTCTGACAACCAGTTCTGGAGCAGGGACTTAGGTTGGTGAATAAATTTCATGGTATGGGAAGAAGTGGAAACTTTTTCAGATGTACCCCACAAAAGGACACCACCATCAGAAGGGACACACTCAGAAAATGAATAGGGTAAAATCAGGAGGAAAAGAAAGAAAGAAAGAGGGGGAGGGAGGGAGGGACAAAGGAAGGAAGGAAGGAAGGATGAAGGAAGGAAGGAAGGAAGGAAGGAAGGAAGGAAGGAAGGAAGGAAGGAAGGAAGGAAAGAAGGAAAGAAGGAAGGAAGGAAGGAAGAAATTACCAAAGATCTAAGGAAGAAGGAAATTTAAAGACCTTGAACATAAGCAGATAAATCAGTAGGGAAAACATTAACAACAGATGGAAACATGGCCTCCAGATCTAGCAAATGAGCGTAGGCATCTATGAATAAATACTATGAAACAAAAGAAAATGACACAACACTTGATGAGACAGAAGAGCCTGTGGAATGTAAGAACATGGAACTACAAAGAGAAATGAGCATTATAAAAGCAGAATTCACACCCCACACAGCAAAAATAATGAGAACAGAAAACCTAGAATCTTTGATGGCAAGACTAATCAAAGAAACAAAAGAGAATAATAGATTAGAAATGCAAATATAAAAAAGTAAAAAAGAATCTAGAAAAAGAGAAGCAAAAAATAACTTTAAAAGAAAATACGCTCACTATGCAAGCAAAACATACTGATCTCAAAAACAAGATGCATAGAGACAATCATAGGTCATAGGTCATAGGTCTCCCAGAAGAACATGACAGGACAAAAAATCTTAACTCCATAAAGCAGGAAATAATAGAAGAAAACTCCCCAGTACTTCTGAACTTAGAAAATGAAATACTAGTTGAAAGAATTCACAGATCACCTCTAGAAAACAATCCAAGGCTGCAAACTGCAAGACCTACAGTGGTTAAACTTGGCAATTTAATTCAGAAACAAGTTTTTCAAGAGATCAGATGAAAGTCCTTAAATACAAAAGAAAAGAAATTCCAATAACACAAGAATATTCTGCAACCAGCAGAAAACATAGGAGGGAATGGAATAATTTGTTCTGAAGAGCAGGGGAGTTCCATATACAGCCCAACGTCACCTTTCCTGCAAATCTCAGCTTTACCATACATGAATAAAGATGGATATTCAACAATAAAAGGCATTCAAAACATTTTTAGAAAGTGAATGTTGCAAAATCACAAAGAACTAGAAGAAGCCCCAAAGGAGTAAAATGAAAAGACACCTCCACCCCATTACTTTGCAGAAGCAGAAGGTTCTCAGATAGGGTACTTTGCATACATTTTCAGACTTGTTTTGATTTATTGATAAATTTTTCTGATTTCTTCCCTATTTTTTCCTCATAAAATAATTGTGATGCAAATTTGTGATGGTTCTCTGGGAAGGTGAGGAAGAATGAGAACGTAAGTGGGGAGAAATTCTGGTGATTTAAAAAAATTACAGATATCCATAAAATTTTATTAAAAAAGAATTGGTGAGACCCTGAATTAAAACAAAAGACCTCTTACAGTGTACCATCACTATTTACACAGCTGTTGTGGTTGTTGTTCATCCTTCCTTTTAGAAAACCAATGAAAAGCAATCTTTAATGAAAAGTGGAATTTAAGGACCTCTCAAACCGAGGGATAGTAGAACAACTACCCCCTTTGCTCCCAGGCTAAACCACATCTCCGATCCACGTCCAGTGGTCTTTCCATTGTACCATATCACCTTTGCAAATTTTCTGCATTGCAGGCCAGTGTAGATTCCCTTTAGCAATATTAGGCACTAGAGATCATTCCTTAGTGCACACCTGGAGATTTCAGGTGAGATCTGTAGCCTTTGGGTCTCGTGGAGACTTTTCTACTGGAGCAAACCTGGATCGAGTTGGCCCTAGGAGGTGTCTTTTCATTTTACTCCTTTGGGGCTTCTTCTAGTTCTCTGTAATTTTGCAACATTCACTTTCTACTCTGCTAAAGTCTTCTCTTATTACATAGGCATGGGTCCTGGACCAAAGAGCTACTAGGGAGACAGGTTTGGTTCCTACCCAATTCAGGATAGACTAGGTGAGGAGCAATTGTACTATACTCTCATTGAAATGCACCATCATTCTGATAGGAAACATCCTTTCCCCCTTAGGTATAGTTTTGCATTAGCATAGCATATAACATACGGATATGCATCAATGCTTTTGTTGAGAATATCACCCTGAGATAGATTTCCTGCTTCTGGAGCGAGACAAACTCTTTCATCCTTTCCTTTCATAATATCTTACATTTTGTGGCGCTCTGCATTTTTCAAAGGATTTTCACATATTATCCCATTAATGAGGGTAAAATATAGTCTCATATGGGGAACTAAGGGGAACTGATGATAGTCTGTGTGCATTCCGGCCAACCTGCTCTCACCAGTATTGATGAAACAATACCACTACCTAGGTCAGTTTCCCAAGATGCTTAGGGGAAAAGAAAAAGAACCTAACATGTTCTAAAATATTTATAACAGCTCTCTTTGCAGTGTCAAAAAATTGGAAATTGTGGGAACATTCATCAATTGCAAAATGGCTGAACAAGTTGTGGTATATGATTGTGATAGAATACTACTGTGCTATAAGAAACGATAAGCTCAATGATCTTAGAAAAACACGGAAAGAGTTGCACAAAATAATGAAGAGCAAAATGAGCAGAACCAAGAGAACTGTATACAGTAACAGTAATATTGTTTTTAAAATAACTTTGAGTGACTAAGTCATTTTGACTATTAAAAATAATCGAATTAAGTACAAAGGACATATGAAGGAATACACTATCTGTATCCAGAGAAAGAACTGATAAATAGACATATGTATAGAATGGTTTTACATATACATGCACACACACACATATGCACACATATATGTATACATATTTATGTCTAATGGTAGCCATCTCTAGAGAGGGAGCAGGGGACAAAAAAGGGTGAAAAAAGAAAATTACGTGGTAACTTTGTTTTATATTTAAAAGGATTAGCAAGTTGTACACACTAGATTTGCTCTCATATGCAATCATCTTTTCTTTTCTATTCTACTATGATATGGAAATGCTTGTTTCATTTCTAAGTTTAGAAAAAAATTAAAATTTAAAAAAGAAGATATTGAATGCTGTGAAATTATAATAACTGAGCTTGCTCCTAAAGAAGATTTATGAAAAAGCACCTTCACCCCTTCTATGCAGAGCTGAGAGACTATGGGAATTGAACAGTTCATATAGTGTCAGACATTTAATGAATTGGGGGATTTTTTCTCTTTTATCATTCATTGTTTTAAGAAATAGCTTTCTGGGAGAAATGTAGGTGATATAAAAATAAAGATATCAACTTATTTTATTATTATATGGGTGTCACTTGTAATGTACTATGTCTATTTATTATCCTTGCTCTTGTAACATGCCAGACCCACCTCCTTTTCTAACCATACATCTTTCTGAAAATTCCTTCCTGCTGCCTCTTGTAATATGCTACAGTCTGTTTACGACCACCATCTGTCTCTCCATTGTACTTTGGGTGACCCACAATTCTCATTCTTTGTAAGTGGTGGTATTTCATGAATCACGGCCATATAGCATCAGCAGAATAACTGATGATTAAAAAGATGGTTTTTGTTTCTGGGAGAAGCTTGGGGTCATTGGAAACAATAATTCCCCAAATGCAAACCAATTCAATTTCTCCTGTGTAATTTTGGGCCCAGTTCATTGGACAAACTCACTGGACTATCTACCCATCTGTACATCATAGTTTAAAAACAGACATTCTTCAGCTACTTTGTTTTTCCTACGTGGGTTATTAAGCTGAACTCATTTGAACTGTTGTGAATCTCATTTAAGAGGATCTGAATTGTTCCAGGGCTTGATACATTAAGAACAACATCAACCTCCAACAGAAGCATCTGGGGGACCTCTCCACCTGCAGTGCATACTTCTATTTGGACTCTACGCTACAAATGGCTGTGTATACTTTCTATGAGCATTCATGGCCATATTGATTCCTGACATGTGCCCCCCTTTGCAGTCTTCCTTGACTGTATAGGTTCCCGGAAGGGTATGTCCTCCATGCAAATTCCCTGGTCACGTATGTTCTCTGTGTTGGTACCTTTCCCTACTGGTGGTATGGCAACTTCTTGGAATACAAACTCTGGAAGTGCATGGGGTAAAGACTGGGTAGGGAGGGGATAGCAGAAACTCTCTACTTATCACTTTATTTTCTACGTTGTTTGACTGAGTGTCTTATTTTGAATTAGTATGGCCTGGCTTGGCAGAAGTTAACAAGTTAGTGGGGTTCATGAACTAAGGTCTTGAGGGCATGGTACATTGGACTTGGAGCAGTTTTTCTGGCTGCCCCCATGTGAGAGGAAGCCCCAAGTGCTGCATCTGTAAAATGGGGATAATCATACCTATAGAACCTATTTTAAGGGGTAGTTATGAGAATCAAATAGGATAATGCTGACAAAGCACTTTCACATCTGAAAAATAAAACAACCCGCTCTTTTTTGTTGTTAAAACTGGCAGATATCCACCTTTCCTCAGGGATAGTGAAGGGCATTCATCATAAGCAAAAGAGCACTGGTCAGTCAGGCTGTCACTGCAAGGAAGTGGGGTGTAATGGAAAGACCCTAGATGGGTAGCCAGAAGGCCTGGGCCACAGTCAGGATAAGCCATGTGATCCTGAGTCAGTCCCTTAACCCTCCAGCCCATTCTCCAGTTACAAAGTGGTGGTGGGGGCAGGGGGTGATGCTTGTAATAGCTGCCTCACAAGGTCATTATTCAGAAAACCTTATAACACAATATAGGTATGAGCAACCGCTGGCTCTCATGTCTCATCCTCCTCAGCAGTGTGACCTTGAACATGTCTCTTCCCCCAGATTCTTCTACTCAAGGCCTTGCTGATAGGGAGTTTGAATCTCCAGGTGGTTACAGCATCGTTGTCGGGAAGTATTTCCCTAGGTGAAGCCAAAAACTTCCCCTCTGCGCTTCTACCTACACACTGCTCCTCATTTTGCCTTTTTTTTTTTGGACCAAGCAAAGCAAGGCAAATCCTTCAAATCACGTGTAAGACCTCAGAGGCCAAAGCATATGTTTTTGGAAATCTCTGTCCAGTTCTTAGCATTTCAATGACTTGAATTTTAATATGGTCTGTGATCTCTTTCTAAAACATGATGTACTTAAAGTAGTGAAGTAAAAATTAAGATCCCAAAGATGGAAAGCAGGATGGGAGATCACTCTAGCCATTGTTCCTGGAGAGGCAGGCTGCATGGTACAGAGGAAAAAGAAATAGATTCGGAGTCAGAAGACCTAACTCCATCTCAAACTCTACCTCTTCCACGTAATACCAGTGTGACTCTGAACAAGTCATTTCCTCTCTCTGAGCCTCAGTTTCTCCATCTGTAAAATGGGAGGGGAGGAGAGGACTAGATGGCCTCTAAGGTCCTTTGCCCTCTAAATCTATTATCTTTCAAAGCCATGAAGAAACAAATTTATTTGTATAAGATTTGAGGATAGGAGCCAAATAAGGCAGTGATGGCCAGCTGTGGTTGTTTGTCCTTCATTCTCCAAGAGAACCACAACACCAGGGAGGTGATGCCATGACTCACAAGTGAATTGGATTTAAGTGAGGGAGGGCTGCTCAAAGTCACCAGCCTCACTTTCTCCTCTGTAGCCATCTGGTTCCAGTGGCAAGATGTAGATCATGATTATTTTAGATGGCCCCAAATGTGGTGGGAGATCTTGGCCTTTTTAAGCTAAGATCTTTAACAGGTCTCAGTTTGACTGAGACAACACCCATTCAGTGATTAGAGCTAGGTAGGAAATGTAAGAGAAGGCAATGAGTGGCTGGTAGATTGCACAAAGCAGGGAAAGACAGCTGAAATTTACCTTGTGAAAGAGGACAATCTGCCTCATCATCGAAGATTCTGATTTTTCTACCTATATTTGCCACCAAACCACACTCATAGGCAATGGTGTGCTGGTCAATATTTAACAATTGGCTCTCTGGAGAAAAAAAAAATAAAGCATCGCATTTTAAACGTTTAATCATTAGCATCTTCTCTATCACTTTATTAGGTCTAGAAATCAACAAAACAATAAATCCCATCTTGATTTGTAGTGTTTGTTGATTTCCAAGGTTATAAATGCTCCCACTGACAATTTAACAATCAACTTTTGTAGGAGCTGGTACAAGCCGGCTCCAGCAAACCCCTGTGCTGTAGAGTATTTTTAATAAAATGTGGTAATTAAATGCAAACCACAAATGTGATGTTTTATGGCTTTTTTCTAAAGAATATTAAAGATTCATTTCGGAATTGGTCCAGTAAGGTGAGTTCTCAAATGGGAATCATTTTGCACCAGTAAATTAACTCATTCTTATGAAGGGTTGAAGTTCTTTCAACCTTGGGGGATGAAAGGGAAAATTTTGTAGGACTTTGGCCAGATGATCTTCTATCAAATATAAATGTTTCAGACAGCCTGGACCAAAACAAGGATTCCACATGTGACGGGGTTCCATGAAATTGTGACAAATTGTGCCATTCACAGTCCTGCTGCCAGATTCTGTCACACAGTGTGGGAGACATTAATAAATATATGTCAGCCTGTCATCCCCTCACAAAACACTCCCTTAGCCCAAACAAATGGGCATTTTGCTGCCACAATGGTGATCTTTATGTGAGAGCCACACATTCAATTTGTTTGCTTTAAACAGAGAATAACACGAAACTCTTTATACCTGGAAAATCCAACAACCATTCTTTACCGGAACCACAGATCATCTCCTCCACCTCCCAGAATCTCTGCAAGACAGAGCAATTCTCCATTATCAAGGCTTTCAAAAAGAGTGGCAGAAAATCAAACCTAATATATTGCAAAGATGAAGTTCCAACAACAAGAAAAATTGGAATGAGTATTGAATAATTTTAACTTTCAATGATGTGACAGCAGGGCTTAACAATGTGAGACTGCTGATCCATTTATTTCATTTCTTACTTTCAGAGAATGTTAATGCAAGCATTATGTAGCTCTGTTCATAGTGGAATTATTTTGGTACTTTAAATAAAAATTCTCAGTAGGAGAATTACTCTTCCTTCTCCTCCTCCTCCTCTTTCTTTCTCTTCTTCCTCCTCCTCCTCCTCCTTCTTCTTCTTTTCCTTCTTCTCTTTCTTCTTCAGAAAAAGGAAGGAAACCTTCTTTTGCAGTGTAGATGGGTATCTTGTCTACAACATTTGGTCTTAGGAAGTTACCTGAGGCACTAAGATGCTAAGTGACTCACCCAGGGTCACAGAGCCAATATATGGCAGTGACACTTCTTGAACCTATGTCTTCCTCACTCCTAACCTAGCACTATCCCATTATGTTACCTGGACACAATACATTACAAGATCATAGATTGAGAGCTGAAAAGGACCTAAGAGATTCATGAGACCAACTCATTCACATTACAGTTGAGGAAACTGAGACCAGAGAGATTCAAATGATTCGCTGTGGTTACACACCTAAGTGTCTGAGGCAGAAAATGATATCAGGTTTTCCTGACACCATGGCCAGTATTCCACCAGCTACACCGTGCAGCCTCTCAAATATTTCATATGAAATAAAATATACCTAAAAATTTTTTTAAAAAGTTACTTGGCAGGATACCTTTCCAACAAAACTCACACCTACCTCTCATGATGAGAAATAGCATTGAGATAATTTCCAAGGACATTAGTGTTAGGGCCCCCTACCTCTACCTGAGCTCCCCTTTAGTTAATGGCTCTTTCAAGAGCACTAAATGGGACCTTCTTGAACTGAAAGAATCCTTTCACTGCATGTGGCTAAGCAGTGCTCTGCCAAAAACCTGCTTATTCACCACAGAATGAGGCATCATTAATGAGCATTCACTGGACCTCATATTTGCGGAGTGGTTTGCTCATTACCTCTGTCTTCCCTGTTATGATAATGATTAGAGTGATACTGCTAATAACCAGGAATTTAGAACTGAATGAAACGTGGAGGAAATTCATTAGCCTTGGTCTGGTAGATTTCAAATCATAGGAAGGTAGGGAGAAATCAATAAATGCTAATATTACAGGTATGCATTTAAGATTCTCCCTTGGATTTTCTTCCAGTTCTGCCCCCAGTCCTTTATGTGAAAGCTCTAAGTCACCTTCACTCATCTTTGACTCAGTTGGCCCAGATTTCTTCATTGGATAATGCTTTCTGCTTATTCAACTAAAAGATACTCCCTAACTACTCTGACCTCCCCCTCCTCACCCCATGGGATGTATGTATCCTGCCAGAGTTGGTTTGGGGTTGGGTTTTGCAAAATCAGGGTTTTTACCCAACAATGGATAATTTGGGTTTTGGTTTTGGCGCCGTGGACTATAAGAACATGGAGCATTTTCACTTTCCAAGTTTTCTTAGCTACTAGTGATGCATCCTGAAACAAGAATCTCTTTTTAACTTTCCAGTGATTCTTCCCCTACTGTAAAGACAGTTTTGTGTGTGTGTGTGTGTGTTTATTTTCCAGGTATAAAAAGCGGCAACCCAATGAAAACATGCAAAATTATTCGTCAGAGTAGACAAAATCCCAATATCCTCTGTCCTCTTGAACACAGAAAGAAGCTAAGGGTTTGGGGTGAGATAACCATGGGCAAGTATTCTTCACTACTTAAAAGGAAAATTGTGGCTTCCTACTTTTTAACTTGGCCATTTCTCTCTCAGTTCCGGCACTCCCACACACACACACACACACACACACACACACACACACACACACGCCTCCTATACTATGGTTTCATTCCTGTCCTCACAAGCTCATACCTCCTAAAACTTACCTTTTCATGACTAAGGGCAAATAAGGAAATAAAGGGAATGGCATTAAATTTCTCACTTTGTTTCTCAGAGAATAAATAACTAGGATGGCTGACTTCTCCTCTCCCCACACCCAATCTTCTAATGCTTTACTTTTTGTTTTATTTTTCTTATATATAATATGTTTTCACCCAAACCACTGCTTGGTCTTATTTAAGGCCCATTCTCTGTTTCTTCTGTTTTTGTGATTTTTACAAATTCTGGATAAAACAGCTACAGAGTCACAGTGTAAATACACAGTAATTTGAAAGAAAATATTCAAACGATACTACAACGTCTTCCTAAGGACTCTCACCAAAGTCAACTCTAAGATATACAACCCTAAAGCAGGGGTTCTTAACCTATGTTGTGCCAGGGACCTCTCTGGCCGTCTGGTGAACTCCTATGAACTCCTTCTCATGGTTTGTTGTCATTCTGTCATTTTTCAGTCTTGTCTGAATTTTCATGACTCATTTGGGGTTTTCTTGGCAAAGATGCTGGAGTGGTTTGCCATGTCCTTCTCCAGCTCATTTTACAGATGAGGAAACTGAGGCAAAAAGGATTAAGTGACTGGCTCAGAATCAAACAGCTGATAAGTATCCAAGGCTAGATTTGAGCCCAGGAAGAGAAGTCAAGAGAAGTCTTCTTAACTTCAGGCCAAGCGCTCTATTCATTGTGCCATCTATCTGCCTTCTCATAATAATGTTTTTTAAATGCATAAAATACAATGCACAAGATCAAAAAGGAAGGCAATTTTCCATTAGATTGCATACTCCGTAAGATCAGGAAGTGTCTTTGCCTCTTTCTGTATTCCCAGTGGGCATATAGTAGGGATTTTTAAAATATTGAGTGATTGATATTGGGATAAAGCTACCAAAAATTTTTTTTAAATGACAAGTTCATGGACCTCAAGTTAGTAACCCTTACAAAGGCTTTCTAAAGCATGGAAATGTTCCCTATATTCAGACATTGCACAGTTACCCAGTCACACCATGGTTGGGGTACCAATTTACCATTCTTTCCAAAGGTATCAAGAACATTGCCCAACAGTTTCCATTTATGGGGGTAGCAATGGTATAGCCAAGAAACAAAAAACAAAAAGAAAACAAACCAATAGCAGCAGATTTGGAATAAGAGACCCTGAATTCATGAAGCAATAAACAGGAGCTTGGACAGTCTTTGGGGGATAACGGGGGATAGAAGCTCCTGGTGTCCATGGGGTCAAAGAGCCTGACATGACTGAACGACAACAGCAGCCTTGAGTTCAGAATCCTGCTTTGCCACTTATTGCCTTCATGACCTTGGGAAAGCTATTTCAATGATTTGGTCCTTAGCTTCCTCATCTGTAAAATTAGGGGGTGAGATTCTACAATTCCTTTCCTCTTTGATCTTCCTCTCCCATCAAAGATAAATGCCATCTACTCCTTACCCTGCTACCTGTTCCGGGAGAGAATGAAGGCCTTTCACATCCATTCTATGCTTCCTTGCTACCTGTCTATCTACGCTCTGCCTCCCTTCCTGTAAAACAGTGTAAGCAAAAGTATGCCAAGGCAAAGGTGGAGACACTTCCAAATGCAGGAAGGGGGGGGCCATTATCACACCCCACCTAAGTCAGAGGTTTAGACAGTCCCTAGACCAATGACCTACAACTCCCCTATAACTGCTGCTAAACCCACCTATCCCTTGGGCTTCCAGTGGTTTTGCCAAAGGGTTAATTCCATAAATAGCTCTTCCATTTATGATGCCTCCTCATAGTCTCTGGGACACTTGGGTCTTAAATTCAAGATGCAGGCTTTATTTGCAGAAATAAATCAGGAAAAGAAGCGTCTGGCTGAAGGAACTAACCTGTCATTTTCTCTTTCTATTTTGAAGCTGACAGTTTGGGAGTTAGCCTGTCCCTGGGAAAAAAAAAAAGCATTTAGAAAATGCTTGGTTAGGCAGCCTGCTTTCCATGCTATGAATGAAACCTGTGGTCAGAGATAAACTCTATAACATACCTTCTAATTTCTATTTTGTCTGTATATTTTTTCTTTTTTCTTTTTTAATGGAAGAGATAAGTTAGTTGCTTACAAAGTAATGTAGAAATAGCTGGAAAATACCTAGAAAATATTTATTTACTGAGGCTTAACTAACTCTACAAAACATATAAAGTACCCTACTTTGTTAAGTTAAAAACTAGAGTTTCATGTCTCTCTCTCTCTCTCTCTCTCTCTCCTTAGCTCCCACCCTATTCAGTCTGAGTGTCTCTCTCCTTCTCTTTCCTCCCTTTTCTCCCTTCCCCTCACAGTAAGAGTAAATATGATTTTCATTTCACTTTGGGCCTACGTTTCAATAGAGACTGCTTTGTTTAGATGCCCCAGCCTCCTGTTCTTGCTTCAAGTTGAATATTATAGAAATGTTGTTGCAAGCCTCAATCAGAATGACTGCAATTTTTTTGTAGCATGTCTACTTCCCAGTCGTCATTAATGTTTACAGTTTCAATAGCAACATGCATTGCTTTCGTTACTCTTAAAGGGGCATTCTTCCCCCCAAAATGAGACTGGAAAGAAAACAAATCCTGGCATTTAGACCAAAAATTCCTGACATATTGATTGGCATTTAGATAGCCCCAAAAAGTGTGCTCAGGAACCCAAGGGTCTTTTATCCCATTAAATCAGTTTTACATAGTGTTGGATGATGAAAAGTAGCAGAATTTGGACAGAAGCCTCATTTTTTTCTTTTTTTAAGAAAAACTTTTTAGAAATGTAACTTCTGTTGCTGCTGAGGGAGAATATGTGAAAAAGGAAAACAGAGACTCTAGCTGGAAAAACTTTTTTTTTGTGAAGAATTCAACTGCTAATAAGAGAGTAAATAACCCTATTCAAAATTTTATATTTACCTCTTAGATGGTAAAGGGGAAAAAATTATTCTATCTAATTATACCCCAGACTGTTTATCAGTATAATGGGTCTTCATGTACACAAAATATTTGTATTATGTATACCTAAGATGATGTGATGAATGGGAGGAAGCTATAAAATCAAAAATGGTATTCCATAGCAAAACATAACTGAGATGCTGATTTATTACAAGATTTTTGGAGCCACCCCCTTTTCTTACTTAGGCTCACCCATATCTTCAATATGCCAGGGATTTGTTTCAGTTTCAAGATGTAGTTGGCCCTGGACAATGCTTATACCATCAATCCACCTTGGATACTACTATGCTCAAAGCAAATAAACTTACCCTCCCTTTTTTCCAACTTAAAAATGGGTGGGGTGCTGGGAAGTTACTTGCCCTAGGATCTTAGGGAGTTACAGAATGAAGCTATCTAGGTATATTTTTTAAAATTATCATTTATATAGCATTTTTTTAAATCAAGTTACAAATTATCAGCCTCCTGAGAAGGCAAGTAATATAACAATTATACATGTGAAATAATGCAAAACACATTTCAATATTAACCATGTTGCAAAAAAAAAATCAAAGAAAGCAAGAAAGAAAAATAGAATGAAATAAATATATACTTCACTTTATACCCAGAGTTCATCAGTTCTCTCTGGAGGTGAATAGCACTTTCTCACTGAGTCATTTGGCATTGTCTTGGATCAATGTATTGATCAGAGTAATTACATCTTTCACAGTTAATCATCATTACAATATTGCTGTTATTATGTACAATGATCTCCTGGTTCTGTTTACTTCACTCTGCATTAATTCATATAGGTCTTCCCAGGTTTTTCTGAAACTACCCTTTTCATCATTTCTTATACCACTATAGTTATATTCCATTACATTCATATACCACAACTTGCTCAACCACTCCCCAATTGATAGCCATTCCCTCAATTTCTAATTCTTTACTACCACAAAAAGAGCCGCTATAAATATTTTTGTATATGTGGGTCCTTTTCCTTTGATCTCTTAGTGGCATTGCTAGGTCATAGGGTATGCACAGTTTTATAGACCTTTGGGCATGGTTCCAAATTATTCTCCAGAATAGTTGGGCCAGTTCACCACTCTACCAACAACTCATTAGTTTCCCAGTTTTTCCACATCCCCTCCAACATTGGTCATTTTCTTTATCTGTTGTGTCAATCTGATAGGTATGAGGTGGTACTTCAGTAGCTTTAATTTGCATTTCTCTAATCAATAGTGATTTAGAGAATTTTTTCACATGACTATAGATTATCTAGGTATATTCTTAAACCATTCTTAAGCCATTCTCAAGCCATTATTTATTGTAAACAAAAAAATTCTTATTTGTACAAATGGATGGCTCAAAAACTTCTGATGGGGTGCTGAGGTGCTTGTACTTGGACCCTAATTCTAACATCACATTTCTCCTTAGCCTCTGCTTGAGTGCCTGTGCCTGGACCCCAGTTCTAAAATCATATCTTTCCCTAGCTTCAAAGCATTGACCCTAGCAGTTTCTCTCCAGTTCAAGGAGAGCATGCCTTAGCAAAACACTTATCTCTCCTCCTGATACTGTGGCCAGATGCACATATAGAATTTATTGGTCTGACTTCTTGTATATTGCTAATCGGCTGTACACTGGGACATAACAATATTTACTACTTACTTCCTAATATATATCCTAGATATAGTCAAATGTATACTCCCTTACATTCATCTTGTCTAACAATACATTTGATGGAGGTCACCTGGATATTGCCAGGCACCTGTGATTGATGGATGACTTAGTGACATTTTACAGTCAAAACCACACCCCCAGGTAGCCCCTCCTTGGGCTATTTCCCAGTGAACTCTGAGTAAGATACCTGCACAGTAGATACAAAAAGTGCATGTTGCTTTAAGAACTGGCCACCCCTTAACCACTCCCTAATCCCACCCCAAAATACCTAATTGACAGGTTTCACCCCCAAATCTTGTACTTAAACTTTCCCTGTAGCCCTGTAAGGTTTCAAGTTCCCTAAAAACTCTTGCCTGCTGTAAGGGGTAACAATAAATCTTTGCCAACTTGACTTAAAGAATGCTTGAGATTGTGAATTCATTACAGGTGACCTTGACCTGGGAACTTTGGTTTGGGATTCCTACATGCCTGGGTTTCTTTCTCCCTCAACATTTCAAAATAGTAATTGCAAAATCAGACACATAATGCACTACCTTTGTGTAATGTTTACCACCACCCTCCAATGTCCGAATAATATAATGCACCAACTTTGTGTAAAGTTTCCCTCCTGCCTCCCTTCTGATTTAGTAACTTTATATCTTCAACAAAAAATAGGGCACCACTTTAGAGACAGGAAAGTAAGACGCAGATGGGTTATTTGCTTAAGGTCACACACTAGCTAAGGCAGCTAGGTGGCAAAATGAATTGAGCATAGGGCCCGAAGTCAGGAAGACTCATCTTCCTGAACTGAAATCTGACTTCAGACACTTCCTAGTTGTGTGACCCTGGGCAAGTCACTTAACCCTATTTGCCTCAGTTTCCTCATCTCTAAAACGAGCTGGAGAAAGAAATGGCAAACCACTCCAGTATCTTTGCCAAGAAAACCACAAATGGGGTCATGAAGAGTCAGATGTGATGAAATGACTGAACAACAACACACTAGTTAAGACTAGAAATTAGTCTTTCTTCCTAATACCATTGTATTCCTAGGGCAAGAGTATCCTTTCCACTGATAAACACCAAACTTCAGTTTTCCCACTAAGAGACGTTTTGGTTTTCATTTCCTAAGAGCAAAGCTATTAATTCAATTCAATTCAATAAACATTCATTAAGAGCTTATTATGGGCCAGGCACTAATTGCTAGGTGCTAATTAGGTACTAATTGCTAGGGATATAAAAAAGAGACAAAAGAGAGTCCCTGCTCCTCAAGGAGCTTACAATCTAACTGGGGGGAGAGGTGGAACAAAAGGAACAAATATATACAAAGCAAGTTATACATAGGATTAATAGGAAATAATTAACAAAAGGGAAGACACTTGAATTAACAGGGGTTGGGGAAGGCATCTGGTGGGAGGTGGGGAAACTAGGGGTGTCAGTAACCAGAGTGGAGAAGAAGGAAGAGCATTCTAGGCAGGAGAGACAGCTAGGGGAAAAGCCCTAAATGGAGAGACAGAGCACCTTGGTAACAGTTTGGATATGAGTTTGTTGTTCAGTTGTTTCAGTTATGTTTGCCTCTCCATAACCCTTTTAGGGTTTTCTTAGCAATGACACTGGAGTGGTTTTGCTATTTCCTTCACCAGCACATTTCACAAATGAGGAAACTGAGGCAAACAGGGTTAAGTGACTTGCCCAGGGTCACACAGCTAGTCAGTGTCTGAGGCCAGATTTGAACTCAGGAAGAGAAGTCTTCTTGACTCCAGGCCTGGCACTGTATCCACTGCACCACCTAACTGCGTTTTGGATATGAGAGGTGAGAGGGAGTGAGGAATCCAAGATGGCTCCTAGGTTGTGAGCTTGAGGAACTGGGAGAATGGTGTTAACCTCTGCCATAATAGGGAAGGTAGAAGAAGGAAAGAGCTTAGGGGGAAAGATAATGAATTATGTTTTGGACGTGTTGAATTTAAGATACCTACTGGACATCGAGTTTGAGATGTTTAAAAGGCAGTTGGAGATGCAAGAGTGAAGGTCAGCATGGAGATATTAAAGCAGGAAAGGCAGAGCTAAGAATCATCAGCTTAAAGATGGTAATTAAATCTATGGGAGCTGCTAAGATCACCATGCGATGTAGTATAGAGGGAGAAGACAAGAGGACCCAGCATAGAACCCTGAGGGACATCTATGGTTAAAGTGAGCAATCTGAAGAAGGACCCAGCAAAGGAGACAGAGAGGACATGGTCAGCTGAGTCAGAGGAAAAACAGGAGAAAGTGGTGTCCCAAAAAGTGAAAAGGAAGAGAATATCAAGGAGGCAAGGGTGATCAATGACGTCAAAAGCTGCAAATAAGTCATTTTTTTGAGAAAAGGCCCTGGGATTTGGCAACTAAGAGAAGTGACTCAGAGTGCCAGACCCGGAATCAGAGTGACTTTTCTTCATGAGTTCCAATCTGGCCCCAAATACTTCCTAGCTATATGACCCTGGACAAATAAATCACTTAACCCTGTTTGCCTCAGTTTCCTCATCTGTAAAATGAGCTGGAGAAGAAAATGGCAAAGTGCTCCAGTATCTTTGCCAAGAAAACCCCACAAGGGGTCATGAAGAGTCAGAAACCACTAAAAAACGAGGTAACAACAACTAAACAGATCATTAGTAATTTTAGAGAAAGCAAGTTTAGTGTATTGATAGGGTCAGAAGCTAGATTGTAAGGGGCTAAGAAGAGAGTGGGAAGAAAGTGGAAGTACCTATTGTAGATGGCCTTTTTGATAAGTGTAGCTACAAAGGACAGAAGAGAAATAGGATAACAGCAGGAATAGAGGGTTTTTTCAGAGTAGGGGGGACTTGGGCATGTTTGTAGGCAATAGAAAATGAGCCAGTAGAGAGGGAGAGATTGAAAATAAATGAGAGAGTGGGGATGACAGAGGGGGCAATCTGTTGGAGGAGATCACTTAAAGAGTAAGCCCACTTCATCACACACAACAAGGGTGAAGGAGAAGGAAGAGGCAGAAGGTACCTGAGTGACAGGAGATGAGAAAGAGCAGGAAGCCACCTTTTCCCAAACTTTACTCTTTAAAAACAGGCATTTCATGAATGATGAATAGAGGGCCCTATTAAAAAATTATACTAATGATCATTTTATCTAAAATATTTAAAATGAAATAATATGTATTGCAAATGCTTATTGCATGGGGAATTCCGTGGTATGAAACCATGTTTACTTTCCTTTTATCTGCCCTAAAATTTAATCAACCATCCCTTTGTTCAGTGTTTCATGCCCACAGACCAGAATATATGGATTTTGTCAATATAGTTTAAGTCCCAAAGTGTTTGGCGGCCAAATTAGTTTGGGAAAAAATGACTTAGGAGAAATGTCATTTATTATACTGAGAGAAGATCCATTAAGATGAACCACAAGTGTCTTCACTTACCCCTACACTTACCCTACAATTTATTTTTCTTATTGACTAGAAATATTCCCCGACATTTTATGATGGCCAGACCAATGTGATTATCTAGCCTAGAGTTTGTTTAACAGTGGATGGGCTGAAAAATCTAAAACATTGCTAATGGAATGGGCAGCCATCCACTTGAGGAGCATCTTTTTCCTCTTATGAAGTCTCCTTTGTCTTTCTTCCCTGCCTTCATACAGACTTTTTAATCTTTTTTTTTTTAACTAAAGAATCTTTCTGATTCTAAATGATTTCCTAGGGATTACTGTATCTGACAAACATTACTCAACAAAGTGAAACAGGTGGGTCACCAAGAGTGGCCGTAGAGCATATAGTAAGCAGGGAGGTCAGTGAAATTTTTTTGAAAAAAATAATTTGATAACTAAATTTAATATAATTGGTTTTCTTTGTAATCCTATATATTTTATTTTATGCATTTAAAGACATTATTCTGAGAAAGGGTACATTTGGCTATACCAGAAAGCCAAAGACACTTAGAAAGGAGATAGCTGATCTTGTGGAACTGGGTAGAATGATTTGATCTATTTATAGGAGGGAACCCATATCTGTGAAGGAAAAACTGAGGAGAGTCCTAGGGATTTTTTGAAATAGATTTTTATTGATATATTTTGTTTTTCTATCACTTATATTTTTTTTTGTAACCTCCCCTACTTGTAACCCCTTTGTAACCTACTCCCTCCCCATAGAGCCATCCTTAATAACATTTTTTTTCATGTCAATAAGCATTTATTAAACACCAGCTTTGTGCTGGACACTGGGCTAAGATCTGAAAATAGAAAGAAAGGCAAACAAACAGATGGAAACTTCATCCCTGATATCCAGGAGCTCACAGTATAATAGAACACTTATTTTAAAAGAAAGGAACTAGGGAAGGAATAAGCATTTATTAAGCACCTATTATGTGTCATGCACTACATGCTCAGCATTTTACAAATCTTTCATTTGATCCTCACAACAGCCCTGGGAGGTTGGGGTTGTTGTTATCTCCACTTTACAGTTAGAAAACTGAGGCAAAGAGAGGTTTAAAAAAAAAAAAGGAAAACCCATCAACACATTAGGAAACAACTAGGTGGCTCAGTGAATAGAATGTTGGGCCTAGAGTCAGGAAGACCTGAATTCAAATCCGACCTCAGACACTCACTAACTGTGTGACCCTGGGCAAGTCATTTCACCTCTGTTTGCCTTGAGCCACTAGAGAAGGAAATATCAAATCTCTGTGGTATCTTTGCCAAGAAAATCTCATGGACAGTAAGGTTCATGGAGTCATGAAAAGTTGGATATGACTGAACAACAACAATCAACACATCAAAAAAGCTCTATCTCTTATGTACTATTCCATGCCTGTGGACCCCAACTCAAGAAGAAGGGTGTGTATAGTGTATAGGGGAAAACCAGGAGTCGGGGAGAGGGTCTCCTCATAACTCTTCTTTGAGCCAAAACATCTTTTTTACAATTTTCTAACATTCAGTGTTAATTGTTTTGTGGTAGTTGTTTTTTTCTGGTTACATTAGAGCCATCGTGTATACTGTTTTCCTGGGGCTGATTAATTCACTCTCTATCAGTTCATGTAAGTCTTCCTGTGCTTCTCTGTATTTATCATGTTCACCATTAACTGCCACACAGAAGTATTCTATTAATTTTGTGTACCACGGTTTGTTTAGCCATTCCCCAATCAATGGGCATCCACTTTTCCTTACAACCCTGAGGTTGTAAGGTGCTGTAAGGTTGTAAAGGGTGCTGTTATAAGTATTTTGATATACATGGAATCTTACTTCTTGGCAAAAACTTCCTTAGAGTCATTGTACCCAGCAGTGGAGTCTCTGTGACAAAGGATATGGACATTTTATTTGCATCATTCCAAATTGCTTTCTGGAATGGTTGAACAAATTCGCAGCTCCACCAGGAATATGTTAGAATATTTCTCTTCACATAACCCCATATTATTTTACAGTAGAATTAGAGGAGATTTTAGACATAAACTAGTCTAATTCCCTCATTGCAGATTCTACCCCTGGGGTATCACAGATAACAAACACTTGTTCAATTATCCCAGATGTAGTGGTTCTAAGTAGGGAAAAATAGAAGGCAAAAGGCTGATAGCTGTATGATGATACAATGAGTGAGAGGAGATGTGTGTGTGTGTGTGTGTGTGTGTGTGAGAGAGAGAGAGAGAGAGAGAGAGAGAGAGAGAGATGAGAGAGAGAAAGAAAGAAAGAAAGAAAGAAAGAAAGAAAGAAAGAAGAAAGAGAGAGAGAGAGAGAGAGAGAGAGAGAGAGAGAGAGAGAGAGAAGTGATGGCCCCTTTAATCACTTCCTAAAGAGCCCTATTCACTGAATGAGTGTTGCCTCACTCAAAGTGAGAACAGGAAAAGACCTTATCTTAAAAAGTCCAAAGTCTCCCATTGCATCCTGGGTGATCTCCATTCATCCTAATGAATATCAGGCCACTGTACCCAGATGGCTCTGGAGGAGAAAGTGAGGCTGGTGACCTTATACACCCCTCCTTCACTCAAATCAAAGTCAACTTCAAGTCATGTCACCATCTCCCTGCTGGTCCTCTTGGAGAAAGAAGGACAAACAACAACATATACATATACATATGCACACACTCACATATATGTATAGATATAAATATATATATACATACATACATATATATCTGACTCTCAATTATCTATGCTACTGAGCCAAAAATATGAATTTAGACAAATATTTCTACCTTCTCCCAAAATCAAATGCTTGCGGAACTTGTATTCAGAAGAGCTGGGTTCAAGTCACCACTCTGCTAGTAATTAACAATATTATCTTGGGCAAGTCATTAAATTCTGAGCCTCAGTTTCCTCATCTGTAAAATTGCAATAAGAATACCTTACCTATAAATTGGAACATTGTTACATTGCTGGTGGAGTTGTGAACTGATCCAGCCATTTTGGAGAGCAATTTGGAACTACGCCCAAAGGGCTATAAAAATGTTCATACCCTTTGACCCAGCAATACCACTTCTAGGGTTGTATCCCAAAGAAATCACACAAGGGGGAAAAGGACCCATATGTACAAAAATATTTATAGCGGCTCTTTTTGTGGTAGCTAAGAATTGGAAATCAAAGGGATGCCCATCAATTGGGGAATGGCTGAACAAGCTGTGGTATATGAAGGTGATGGAATACTATTGTGCCATAAGAAATGGGGATGATGCAGACTTCATAACAACCTGGAAAAACCTACACGACATAATGCTGAGTGAGCGGAGCAGAGCCAGGAGAACGTTGTGCACAGCCACAGATATGTGGATTCCGTGAGGACCAACCCTGACATACTGCGCTTCTCTCAGCAACCTAAAGGGGCAAGGACAACTCCAGGGGACTCACGATGGAGAATACTATCTTCATTCAGAGAAAGAACTGCGAAGTTTGAATACAGACTGAGGCACACTACATGCTCGCCTTTTCTGCTTCTCTTTTGTTTTTGGTTTTGGGGTTTTTTTTTTGTTTGTTTTGTTTTTTTTGGTTCTGTTTCTTCTTTCTCATGATTCATTCCATTGGTCAAATTCTTCTCCACGACTTGACTAGAGCATAAATTAATTCAATGCGAAGTTATACATGACAGTTATATGAGACTTCATGCCGTCTTGGGGAGGGAGGGGGGAGGGAGGGGAGAAAAACTGGAACTCAAAACTATGTAGAACCGTGTGTGGTAAACTAAAAATAAATAAAGGAAAAAAAAAAGAATTGGAAATCAAAGGGATGCCCATCAATTGGGGAATGGCTGAACAAGCTGTCGTATATGAAGGTAATGGAATACTATTGTGCTATAAGAAATGGGGATGATACGGACTTCATAACAACCTGGAAAAACCTACACGACATAATGCTGAGTGAGCGGAGCAGAGCCAGAAGAACATTGTACACAACCACAGATATAGGGATTCCATGAGGACCAACCCTGACAGACTTCGCTCTTCTCAGCAACACAAGCAACACAAAGACAACTCCAAAGGACTCATGATGGAGAATGCTATCTACATCCAGAGAAAGAACTATGAAGTATGAATGCAGATTGAGGCACACTTCATGCTAGCCTTTTTTTTTTCTTTTTCTCTCTTTTGTTTTTGTTTTTGGGTTGGGTTTTTTTTTTTTTGGTCCTGTTTCGTCTCTCACATGATTCATTTCATTGATCACAGTTCTCCATAACTTGACTAGTGTGTAAATTAATTCAATGCGAAGTTATACATGGAAGCTATATGGGATTCCATGCCATCTTGGCGGGGTGGGGAGAGAGGGAAGAAAATCTGGAACTCAAAATTATGTAGAACCGAGTGTTGTAAACTAAAAATAAAAAAAATGCTATAATAATAATAATAAAAAAAGAATACCTTACCTATCTACCTTTCTAAATTGTCATGAGGAAAGTATCTGAGGAATTGAAATGAATGAATGAAACAACAAATATTTATTAAGTGCTTACAATGTTCCAGGTCCTATACTAAGCACAGGGATTATAAATACAAACAAGCAAAAGTGTCTCTGCCTTAGGGCTTATCTTCACATAATGGAAGCCTAGGTTGTTTACTGACTTTTATTATTTCTTTAGTTGGATCAGAATCCTTAAGTTCCATTAAGGCTCAGGCTAAGCCGCCTCCTACATACTCCTACATGTTTTTGGTTCCCTCAGTGCCCTCAATCTCTGTATAATTATTTGGTTTGTGTCTCAGTGACTTATCTGTATATATATTATTTACCTCATCTAGAATCATAGAACTCAAGTTCTATCAGGGGAGGGAAAATGTCAATGTTGTCTTTTCATCCCCACTCCCTAAAACACGGTGTCTTGCACATAGTAGGTGATTAATAAATGCTTGTTAAATTAAATTAAACAATAGATGACCTAAATAGCAACTCACCAAAGACATAAATAGTAAAGGTAAGAAAGAAATTCTATCCTTGTGCTCACCTCCCTCCCCTGGGTCCCTGGCAGACTAACTAATCCCCAGACTGGAAGAAGCCAAGGAAAAGGGAAAAAAATGAACTCTGGGACAAGCATGAACCATCAGCTGAGCATGTGACAGGGAAGTCTCTTTCTTGTGCTCAGACTTTGTACCTGTTTGTCCTGCTGGTCCTGGTGATGTGAAACAGACAGAAAAGACAAGCTTATTAAGCATATCATCTGACTTGAGCCTGAACTCAGTAAACCAAAGAGAAAGGGCATTCAAAGATCAGTGAGGCAGTCATCGCTCACCAACACTGGAGGATGGTAGAGTAGAGGAATCCATAACTGAGCACTCTCCTAAATAGCCTCTGTCCTCTGGGGCCATGCTCAGCCAAGGATATTGAGACTCACCCTTCTGCAATAATCCGTGATTGGGAGCAATTTGAAACCTAACCACATAGCCTATGGGTCAGAAAGAATCAACACACCCAGAGTTTGAAGTGAGGCATGAATGTGAAGCAGTGGGATTCAGAATCCATATTTGCTTTTCTACAGTTCGGTGGGCAGCCTCTCAGTCTATATGAAACAAAAAAACAATATTCATATAAAACCACTTATGATAGAGGTACCCTAAAAAGAGAAAGGTTTGGCTTATCTGTGGCTCCTGGGTGGGACTAAATGAAATGCAATATCTTTTTTTGTTTATTTTATTTTTCCCATGTAAGGTGCCCTTGTTGGATTTCATGTCAATTTGGGATAGGGAACTGATTATAGGTGGAGATATTCATTCAGTCTAGTGAGGGAAGAAGTAGGAAGAGGAGACCAAGAGAGTCAGTCTCTCAACAAGAATTTATTTAGCCTTTATTTTATCAGGCATCATACCAAGCAGTGGGGATACAAACAAACAAAAATTACAAAATACAGTCCCTGCCCTCAAGGAGCTTAGATGCTGGGATAAACCATGGGTAAGGAACTAGATGCTTACAAAATAAATATCATGTAGATGGAAGGTAATCTCTGGAGAAATGGGTGGGGGAGAGTGAGGACAAGAAATGGCCTCTTGCATAAAGTTGATCTAAATTGAGTCTTGAAGGAAGCTGAGGAAATGAGGAGTTAGAGGTGAAGAAGGAAGAGTGAAAATGCAGAGAAGACAAATGGTATCCTATATGAGGAACAGGAGTGGAAAGAGAAAAGATATAGCATTGGGTGACTGAGTTCAAACTCAGTTTTGAAGGAGTAGGGAGAGGCATCAGATTACTCTGTGACTTCATCAACTAATCAACTCTGCTCCTTGAAGCAATTTATTAATATTTATTGAGCAACCATAATGTCACTTTAAACCCTAATAATAACTGACATTTACAGGGCAATATAAGAGTTACCAAGAACTCTATAGGATAGGTAGGTGGCACAATGAATAGAGTACTGGGCTTGGAATCAGAAAGACTCACCTTCATCAGGTCAAATCCAATCTCAGACACTTACTACCTGTGTGACCCTGGGCAAGTCACTTAACTCTGTTTGCCTCAGTTTCCTCAACTGTAAAATGAGCTGTAGAAGGAAAGGGCAAACTACTCCAGTATCTTTGCCAAGAAAACCCCAAAATGGAGTCACAGAGAATCAGATACAACTCAGCAACGACAAGACAAGGATTCTGTCTATATTATTTCATTTGATCCTCACAGCAACCCCGTGAGGCAGGAATGGCTCCCTCCATTTTACAGATGAAGATACTGATGATCAGAGAAGTTGAACCACTTGCCTCTGGGTCACACATCTAGTCAGTGTAAGATATGGGATTGAAATCCATGCCCTACTAATTCTAAATCCCAAACTCTATTCCCTCTGACATTCCAATGTAGTAGATACCCTTGTGGGAAGTGGGAGAATATTACTTTGATGTATTTCATCAGTGTTGGTATTCCTTCCATTAAAAAAAGATCAAACTCCTCCATACCTTCTCATCATGTGAGATTCTTGCCTGTTTTTCTATAAATTGTTTACAGAGGATGTGTCTACCTCATGGAGGCTTTCCTTTTATCCTTCTAAAATCTTTTAAAATATTGAAATGCCTGGGCTGTCTATCTATTGTCTCTCATTTTTGCTATCATTTTTTAAAAAATCCTCAATAACATCTTATGAGCAGTTTCTTTTGCTCATGTCATCACTGACATCTTACTATAATCAAGAACTGTGGCTATATAATGTCTCAAAGAGGAGAAGATAGAAGAACAATGGAAAGATTGAAAACAATGTTTTCACCAAAAGTGTGACCAAGAAGATATCAGCAAATACCAACAGTAAGCCTGCTTCTTCATCTCTATAAAATCATCATAGATGATTTATGCACACAGAGGACAGACAACATGAGAAACTAAACAGGGAGGCTTTTAGGACAGAGGGATTTTCAGGCTACCATATTAACAAAGCTACACAACTGCCTAAAAGGTATTGAGACTACAAGATACCTTGATTTTAAGAAAGTATTTTATTTGGTAGACCAATCTTCAGCATCAAAGTCCTTTTTCACAAAAAGATGTCACTTGTACATTCACTAAATTCATATCAGATGCAACATATTTTTTGAATGTAGATAGATGGATATTAATTATAGCCAGTGTTGAGTGATGGGTAAATGCCCAAATTAGCTTAAGAGACTGTCCAATGTTGAATAAACAAAATGCCAAAAAAAAAACCCACCGAGGAATAAATGTTACTTTCAATATCATTAATTTATCAGTTCTCATTCACTTAACATATTGACTTCCATTAGGATGTGAATGCTTTCTCTGTAGATTTCTTTATAACTTGATATAGCATAGGTTTAAATCAAGGGGTACATGTGGGGCATCTCTCTTACCCACTACTCTTGGATGTCATATGCTCAGGAAATGCAAATGAATGTATAGTGCTTAATACTCCTATCTAAGTTGTCCTTCTTAGATTTTTAGAAGAATGGAAAACTTCTACTCTCCACCCCCCCCCAAAAAAAACTGGCCACTGATCTTCTATAAAATAGTAGAGCCAACTTAATTATAAGCCTAAACAAAACACAATTAGAAAAGTCAATTTGCTGTAACAAAAAAAAAAAATCACTTGCATTCCAAAGCTGAGTAGCAATTAGTTGGGGATTACTTGCTGTGTGGGATTTCTCAGACCACTATTCCTCTTCACAAGTATAATAACCAACATATAAAGTAGGTAACTTTAGCATAGTTTGGATTTAATTGGTCTTCCCAGGTGCTAAGTAAATAGTATGGGGGGGGGGGGAGGGAGAATGGTAATTTTGCAAAACAGTGTTTTGTTAAATTTTTACTGTATAACAAAAGCCATTTTCTACCACATTTTTTTCAAGCAATCAAGTGGACCAAAGATGAGATTTTCTGACCAATAATTACTTAATATGATAGTGCCTGGCTTATCTATCTTTGGGAAGATGGAGATTCCTATGCTATCTATAGTCCTATCCATGGAGGTGTCCCCAGTGCATAGTTGCAAAGTATATTTTGCTAAGTTCTTCTATCATCAATCTTTGTCTAGTGTTCCATCTTTTTCTTTTGTTTTGGCTTTTGGTATTTCAGCATGTTATTTCACTGCATAGAGGATCCATGAGAAAGATGAATGACAATACAATCTAAGGAGAGACGTCCCCAGAAATGCACACTATGTGTAGGGAGATATCATTAAGAGGAAGGGTTATATCGTTAAGTTACACACACACACACACACACACACACACACACACACACCACACACGTGCATTTATATTCAGATCCCTAAGAGTAACCCAACTAATATATGCATTTAACTTTGATAAATGCAATCATTAGATGTATAGTATTGAATTTACCTTCCTTTACTGGCAATATAGATTTATTTTTTGGTCCAGAACTATGATTTCATCTGTGCATGAAATTCCCAGCATAGAAATTTTCTCTGTCAATGCAGATCAGCAAACTGTCTGTATCTTAGAATTTTGAAGAATTGACTGAAACTCCAAGAAAGGAACTGAATTGCCCAGGGTCACACAGCTAGTATGTCGGGGCTAGGACCTAGGTCCTTGTATTCCTTGCTCTGAGGCTGGCTCTCTACCCCCTATGACATATCATCTCTTGGTAATATTCTAGGACATATTCAAAAAGAAATGTTAGTTATGTTGAATTTGTTACGTACATTTTTAAAAAATAAACTATCATAGAGATTTGTGGTAGTATGTAAGATTCTCCTTTTCTGTTCCTTATACATGGAAATGTTAATGTCTGTTAGGGTTTGTTAAGTTCAGAACAACAAAAATTAAAATTATTTTTAATGGAGAGAGAGGGGGGTGGGAATTAATGAACTTCTAGGAAAGGAAATGAGCCAATAAGCATGGCTTTATCAAGAACTTGACATGTCAAGCTAACCTACTTCTTTTTTGATGAGGTTACCGAACTGGGAGATCATGGGAATACTCAAGCTATAACTCATCTTTCAAGCTACTGAACAAAATGGAGAGCTATGAAGCAGACAATATTCCAGTTAGGTAAATTCAGACCTGGTTGAAAGATAAAATCGATAAGCATTTATTAGGCACTTACTATCACTGTGCTAAGATCTGGGGTTATAAGAATGTTTTTTGTTTGTTTGTTTTTAAATAGCCCTTTCCTTCAATGAATTCACATTCTAATGTGAGAGAGAACATGCAAACAGCATGTATGAATAGGATAATTGAAGGTAATCTCAGAAGGAGAGAACCAGCAGTAGGGGAGTGGAATTTGAGTTGAGTCTTGCAGGAAGCTGGGGAAGCCAAGAGGCAGAGACAAGGAGAGAGAAAGTATTTCTGTCATGGGGACAGCCAGCCAGAGTCAGGGGCCCAGAGTCAAGGACCCAAACAATAGTAAGCAATTTTTCACTATGAATTTGGAAGATGGAAGGCTCTGTGCTTGGCTCTATGTTGTTTAATATTTTTATTAGTGATAAAATAAAAGCAGAGATTGCATGCCAATAGAATTTGCAGAGTACACAAAACTGAGAGGGACAGCTAAGAGAGTGGGTGACAGAATCTGGATCCCAAAAGATCTCCATGCATCAGAGCATTAGACCCAATGTAATAAGATGATAGTTAATGAAAGATTTTTAAAAATCCATTTCATGTGTATGAAATGGGAGTGGGGGGAACATAGATAGATAAAGATACAGCAGTCTGAACAAGGCAGGAAGGTTTTTGCAGAATACCAGCTCTATGCATCCTCAGTGTGATCTGGAAACCAAAAGGCTAATAGCTTGTTGACTACATCAAGTAAAGACTAGTATCCAGCAACAGGAAGGCGGCCATTCCTTGGTACTCTGCCCAGATCAGACTACACCTGGAGGGCTCTGTTCACTTCTTGCTGCCACATTTTAGGAAGGATGCTGGTAAGTGGGAAAGCATCTGGGGATGGTGACCACAATGTTAAGAACCTCAAGCTCCTATCCTATAAGGATCAGTTGAAGAAATTTCAGGGGGCAGCTAAGTGGCGCAGTCAGTAGAGTACTGGCCCTGGAGTCAGGAGGACCTGAGTTCAAATCCAGCCTCAGACACTTGACACGTGTACTAGCTGTGTGACCTCGGGCAAGTCACTTAACCCCAATTGCCCTTCCACAAAGCAAAAAAAATAAAAATAAAAAGAAATTTCAACTAATTTTAGCCTGAACAAGAGAAGACTGACAAGGACACGACAGTTCTGTTCAAGTATTTTATGGGCTATAAGGAGGAAGAAAGAAGAGAAGGAAGAGGAACAAACATTTGTATAGAGCTTTAAGGCTTGCCAAACACTTTACAAATATTATCTCATTTGATTATCACCAGTGCCCTGGGAAGGAGCTTCTATTATCCCTATTTTACAGGTGAGGAAACTAAAGCTGAGAGAGGTTAAGTGACTTGCCCAGGGTCAAGTCTGAGGCACAAATTTGAACTCAATTCTTCCTGACTTAAAGTCCAACATTATACCCACTGAGCCGTCGATCTCCCAACTGGACTCTTGTTTGGCCTGAGGGTAGAACTAGGAAAATCATGTTGGAAAGAGGCAAATTTCAGATTGACATGAAGAAAATTTTCCAAAAATTTAGAACTATCCAAAAATAAATTAGGCTTCCTCTGGAGCAAGGGTTTTTTTTTTAGTTATTATTGTTGTTTTGAGGGGAGGGGTTGTTTTGCGGTTTTTTTTGCATGATGAGATGATTTTAATGTATCAAATGAGAAAATATTTATAAAGCACAGTACCTGGCACATAGTAGGTGCTTAATAAATGCTTGTTCCTTTCCCTTTCTTCTTTCCCTATCATGTATCCCTTTCGGAAATTTTGGTAGAGTCCATAGATCAACTCCCAGAATGTTTTAATGCACGAAATAAAATACATAAGATCACAAAGGAAACCAATTATAATAAAAGTAGAAATGTATTTTTTCCCCATGCAAGTTCACTGAAATCTATCCATGAATCTATCCAGTAGTGAGTTTTCCATTGAGAGGTTTTCAACCAAACACTAGGTGACTACTTATTTAAGCACATTGCAAAAAACAGTTTCTTATTCAGGTAGGGATTGTACTAAATGGTCCGCGAGGTTCCATCCAGTCCCTGACAGAGATGCTGTCAATTTTCTTTATTCTCCAGTTTCATTCAGCATTTATATGTGATCCATCACCAGGATCATGCACCTTACTAAAAGGCCAAATGTAAAATACCTTCTGCTCAACTCTAATTAAATCATCAACTTTACTATTAGAAAAGTTCTGCCATAGTTACATTTGGATCTCAAACAGGCCACTTAACGTTAAATTCTCAGATAATTAAATTTAAATTTCCACCTCTACAGGGCCTTTTCTAGATTTTCTGGAAAATGCCCATAACCACATGCCACTGCTTCAAAATCACATGTATTGACCAAAAAGGAAGGAAGGACCATCTTCAATTCAAATGAACAGTGAAATCATTGAGCATCTATTTTGTGCTTAGCATTTTGCTAGAAGTTGTGTAAGATAAAATGTGTACGATAGCAAGACATGAGGACAGAATGCAACTGTTGTTATTCTGTCTGCTACACCACTGTACTAAGGGTACTTTCGGTGAGCCTACAAAAGATGAGCTTTATTATAATATTTTATTCAACTACAAAATCAGTCATTTTATCCATCAGTGCAATAGTCTGTAGAACAAATTGCATGAAAGAATAGAAGAGTAACTAACGTGCTCTAAATATGTGCTTGTTGATGTTTGTCCCATGACCACCTATCAGAATTCCATAAAACGAGATGATAAGAGCAAGACAAGAATGGTTCAAATGGATATAACGCTTTCAGATATGCCAAACACTTTACCTACATTATCTCATTTAATCTTCATAACAACCAATGAAGCAGTTGTTGTACCCATTGATTAAGAAAAGGAATCTTAAGGCTCAGAGAGGCTGCATGACTTGCCCGGGGTCACAGAGATTGTGAAAAGGATTCAAACCTGGGGTTTCATGACTCCAAGTCCAATGCTTTATCCACCATTATGTTGCATAGAGCATACATCAACCCTATCCTCAAATCTAATTGAAAATATAAGACTACCCACTACACAATAGCATAAAAAAATGAAATAATATATGATTGCATTCCAAAATATAAAGGCAATGTGAATTATACTGTAGACTAGAAGAGTTGAAGAAGATTTTGTGGAAAAGGTGAGACTTGAATTGGGTCTTAAAGTATGGGTAAGAAAAGAGGAATTCATTCTAAGAAAGAATTAAAAGACACTTTAAAGACTAGGCTGGCTGGAACAAAGTAGGGGAATTCCTAATTTTTAAGCAGTCACATCTTGTGTTCACTTTCACCAGCATCACCTTGAGTTTTTGAGAGGTAGTGGGAAAAACACTTCAACGATTAACAGTCATCACGCCTTGGAATTGGAATGGAATATAAAGATCCATGTTCTCACATAATTCAAGAATCCCTTCTACATAATCCTTCTGAGATTGTAATCCTGCAACTATTATAACATTTCCAGGGATGAGGAGGTCACCATTGCTTTATTGAGGGAGTCATTTTATTACTGGAGAGTTAGGAAGTTCTCTATTCATTAAGTTAAAGGTAATTATCTTTCTCTGCCTGGAATCACAATTCAACGGTTAGTGTGTCCCCATTCCCCTTATATACCATCCCATCCCAGGGATTCTCACACACCCAAATGCTGATTAAAAAAAAAACATTTTCTGTGCGTTCCTCCCCCAAATAATATTGCATTCCAGATTTTCCTACTCCTATTATGCTTTCTGGAATGCCTGTTTCACAGTTAACAAGCTTCCTTCATTCTTAAACCTCTCTCTTCATTCTTCCCTCTTTTGGTCTTCATTGAGACATGGCTCCTTCCTAATAATACCATTTTGGTCACCACCCTTTCTAGTACTGGCTGCACTTTTTCTCATAGCCCCCAACTTACTGATAATGGCAAGGGAATGGGAATACTCCTTGTTTCCATTGCTACTCCCAGATCCTTGCTTGATTAGCTTTGTCTCATGTCTTCCATCCCCTGCTGGGTTCAATGTATCTGCTGGAGTAAGACTGCTACAAGGGGCCAAACCAAACGTCTTCATCTACCTGGAAGCCCTTCTCCATATACATGATTCTGCCACTTCTTGCCACCACCTCATAGCCAGCCTCCTAAGGTGAGAAGTATCTCTCACTTCAAGCTTTCCAGACACTTTGAGGGAAGTGAAAGAGGAAAACTGGTGGTAGACAGACTTCTTTCCCCTGCTGTGCAGGCTCTACTTCCACCTCTGGCTGTGACTTTTTCCTGATTAATCTCAAGTTTTTGGAGGGAGGAAGATTTGTGAAGTGGAGTCTCTTATTTAACAATCTGTCCATGTGCTGCCTGTCTCTCTCCAGATTGACCTCCAACCTTTGTTGGGAAGAAAAATGCCCCCCTCCATTCAATGATGAACACTGTCATACTTGGTCAAGCCTTTCATATCCCAGTGACTCTAAACTCCTATAGATTATCATCCAAACTCCACTCCCCAACTCTTAGCACCAGATTTCTCTTTCCTTACCCACTCAACCCTGTCACCCCAAAGTATCAACCTAATACCACCCAGCTCTTCTACTGTGTCCTCTGGAATGCCTGTTCATAGGTAACAAATTTTTCCTTATCTTAAACCTTTTCCTCTCCCACTTCTTCCATCTACTAGCAGTTATTGAAACCTGGCTCCCCCCGATGACACAGCCTCTCTGGCCACCCTTTCCAGTATTGAATGCACCTTCATTTATTCTCTTCAGCTCATCGGTTGAGGTGAAGAAATTGCAATACTGGAATGCTCATTGCTTCTCATTGCCATCTCCAGGTTCTTCCTCTTCCTCCATTATTCAGTAATCTTTCTTCTTTTGAGGTTCATGCTATTCATGTCTACTACCCAGTCAAAATTCTGGTAACTATCGTCTGCAAACACCCAGATCATTCCTTTCCTTCCTCAATGAGTTTGATACTTGGCTCAGAGAGCCATTGTGCTGACCTCATTGCTTTATGGCTGTGAAACCTGTATAGTGTATCAGTGCCATGCCAGGAAGCTGAATGGCTTCCATTTGAATTGTCCTAGGAAGATTCCGAAGATCACCTGGCAGGACAAAGTAACAGACAATTGCCAAGCATTCCAACTCTACTGCAGAGCACAACTCGGATGGGCTGACTATATTGTTGCAATGCCAAACATATGCTCGCCTAAAAAGTTATTTTATAGAAACTCACACAAAGCAAGCACTCACATGGTGGTCAGAAGAAGTGATACAAGCACATGCTCAAGGTCTCTCTGAAGAACTTGTGAAATTGATTGCGTGACATAGGACACACGGCAAAGGACCGCCCAGCATGACATACCCACATCAAAGAAGGCACTGTGTTCTATGAGCGAAGCAGAATTTAAGTAGCTCAAAAACAAATTTGGGAGGTATATAAATTTTAAAAATCCACCCCAAATGTTCACATGGACTATTTATGCTTGACCTGTGATAGAACATTCTGAGCTCATATTGGTCTGATCAGCCACAGTTGAACACACTGTAATTTGATTCTAAGATAGTGATGTTGTTTTGGTCCTCTTCTAGAATGGACAACAACCACCAACAATAACCAAATATCAACCAGGCTCACAATTTTTCTCTCCTCCTCAACTTCTGCCCTCATACTAAGAGACTTCAACATAAGTATTGACTCCAAATACCCTAACCACTCAGTTCCTCAACCTACTCACTTCCCATTAGTTATTCCTCTACCTTACCTCAGCCACACAAAAAGAATTCTGAAATTCCCACACCCAACTATAATATATTGGCTTTTCTTCCTCTCTTGAATGAATCCCTTTGTCCCTTATCACATCACTGATTATGCCCATCTATGCCTCAGCCTTGGATCCATCCATTTGCTACCTTCCATCCTATAACACATGCTGCTAAACAAAAATGGAGAAAATGATGCAGCAAGGTGGTACAATGGATAGAGTACCTGGCCTAGAGTCAGGAAGACTCATCTTTCTGAGCTCAAATATGACCTCACTGTGTGATCCTGGTCAAGTCATTTATCCCTGTTTGCCTCAGTTTCCTTATCTGTAAAATGAGCTGGAGATGGAAATGGCAAACCATTCTAGTATCTTGGCCAAGCAAATGCCAAATGGTGTCACAAATTTTCAGACAGGACTGAAAGGACCAAACAAAAACAACCCTGCATTACACCTACCATCCAATCTTTTTCACTTCTATTCACATCCTGCATAACGGGATTGGAGGAAATTACAAAACCATGGTGACTGAGTTCACAACATATTTATCTTATCTAATCTCAACTGGGCTTTCTTTGCAGCAAGGCAAACATTCTATTCATCTCTAATTGATTCGCTCTCCCACCTTCCACAGCAACATTTCAAACCTTTTTATATCGTTTTAAGCTCCCATTATATCCACCCTTCCCACTCTTTCACTCAAGAACCTCACCTCATATTTCACTGCCAGAATTGAGACCATTCACCAAGACTATTCATTCTGTTTCCTCTCCTCCTTATCTCATTTCTTTTATTTCTCCATTATTTCCTACATCATCTTTATTCGTCATGAAGAAATAACCCTTCTGTTTGACTAGGCAAACCCCTCTTTCCATGTGAACCATTGATCCCATGTCACACACACACACACACACACACACACACACACACACACACACCTTCTCTAGCAAATTGTCTAATTACCATCCTTTTCTCTCTTATTTTTAATCTCTCCTTTTCTACTGGTTCCTTTCCTACTGCCTATGAACATGTTCATGTCTTCCCCATCTTTAAAAAGTCCACATGGTCTAAGACTCTCCTTACTAGGTTTCACATTTTACCTGTATTCATCTTCATGAATAAACTCCTTGAAAAAAACATTTGCAATCTTTCCCCACACTCTTCTCTAAACCATCTGAAATCTATCACCTCTGTGTGCCCATCACCCAAATAAATAATTAATGTCTGTTTAATTGAATTGAGTTTCCTATGGAATCATTTCCATTCACTTAAGACAGTTACCATGATTACCCTACTCCCAAGTCTTTTCTTCTTCAGGCTTCCTTTTTCCCAGTTTCTTCATTAATTCTTTATGTAACACCAGCTTTAATAACCTCTTCCACAGAGAATAAAAATATTGTTACTATAACTTTTAGAGGCTTTGGAATCATGAACAGTGACAGTATAATTGACTTTCCTTGAGGAGTCGGTCAGCAGTGTGTAAGTTTTAACTCTGATCTCTGAAGAGTCTGTGAGAAGACAAAGAGCTTTTGCTGTCATCTTTAAAGAGAATGCATTTAACTGTCATTCTGGAGAGACAGTTAACAGCGATAGATTGAGAGAAATTGTGAGTAGACAGAGAAAAAAGAAGATGAATAAATGCTCTTCCCTTAGAGAAGTCTTTCGGCTCTCATATTAGGAAGAAAGAATATTAAAGAATTCCTAGAGGAGTTTTGAATTCTGAGGAATTCCTTAAAGAAATTGGAAAATTTTAGCTGTCATTCTGGAAAGTTATCAAGCTGAAGAGAATCTATGTAAGAATAGAGAAAAAAGAACTTAATCCCTGAGATAAGTCCATTTATCCCATGTGTATACATACACACACAATGATGGAATTAAAGTAGCAGGTCTAGAAGGTCCCAACAAATTGTAAATCCAATTTTTCCCATGTGCTTCCTTCAAATGAGATTGAGCATGGCTGGTCTAAAAGATCCAAATCTATCTAATTTGTACTTTCATCTAACCTACACCTCTCTATCACTTCCACAAGAACAGCATAAGATATTTATAGGCTATTGCCCACACATTTGTGGAAAACTAAACAACATAAGTATATGTGGAGATTTCCAAGAGTAAACTTTGGGTGGGAGCAGAAGAGGAGAGAGAGAGAAAAGGAGAGAAAGAAAGAGAGAGGGAGAGAAAAGGAAAGAGAGAGAAAAGGGGAGAGAGAGAAAAAGGGAGAAAGAGAGAGGGAGAGAATAAGAGAGAGAACGAGAGGAAAGGGGAGAGAAAAAGAGATGGGAAAGAAAAGGAGAGAGAGTAAAGGAGAAAGAGAGGGGGAGAGAAAAGGAGAGAGAAAATGTGAGAAAGAAATAGAGGAAAAGGGAGAGAGGGAGAAGGTGGGGGTAGTGAAAAGAAATCCATTAATTCTTAATTCTGGTGAAATGCTTTCTACTTCCCACTCTTCTCCCCTCTTCCCTCATTCACTATGGGTCAGCGGAAGAAGCACTAACTTGGAGTTAGGGCATCTGAGTTCCAATCCCACCTTAGTCACCTACTCATTGGTGTGATTTTGGACAAATCATTTAATTTCTCTGGATCTGTTTCCTCAGTCATAAAATGAGGGTGTTAGAATAAAAGGGCTCTAAAGTCCTTCCAAATCTAGATTGTATGCTGGTGTATGACACCATCCTCTACTCTGTCACTTGATATCTATCAATAGTTCCTCCTCAAAAAATGAGAAATGAACCACCCTAGGCCATAGGCCTCAAACCCATTTCCCATGATCAGTCTATTCTCTAAATCCTGCCTATTCTGGCTCCATTCAAGCAAGTCAACCACAGTTCAATACTCTGACTTACCATCATCATACCCCCAAACGCCCAATGATACCCATTTGCCATCATATCTACATGCAGGTGATCCGATCCTAACCCTTCTGTCCTGTACTGCTTACCACAGTACCTTTTCCTAAGGTATTGATTTGCAATAGAAACGAGTATTTATAGAAATGACAATGCTAAGGTTCAGGTAGTCAAAAGAGTTTGTGAAAGAATTCTACTCATCAATCTCTCTAAGTGATGCTACTCTATCCTCATTAGTTAAGATTTCCCCTGGGCTAATAGGTCTACTCAGAGGTTTCAGAGCTTCTTGCTCTTGCCTGACCACAAAAGTAAATGTGACATCTTTCTTACCAGGAAACTGTCACCCCCTCCACCAAATGGAGATTGGTTTAGTTGGCAAGCTGCCCCGAACAAAGTCCGTTCAATCAACAAGAATTTATTAAGTAACTACTATGAAGCCAGGTGGTATGGTGGCTAGAATGTTGGACTTGAAGTCGGAAGACCAGCCTCAGATACTAAATAGCTGTGTGACCCTGGACAAGTCACAACTTCTCTCAGCCTCAGTTTCCTAATCTGTAAAATGGGGATCATAATAGTACACATAATAGCACAGGGTTGTTGCTCAAGCATCAACTTTAAGTCAATCGTGAAGCCTCCTGATAAATGATAGCTTTTGGAGCTTCAATCTCACTAAACCACCTAAAGACCTTAATTAATTTATAGCCTTGCGCCTTATCTTCGGGGAGAGCTCCCATCACCCACTCAAGTTAATATTTGGTAATCACCTCATGAGTGCAGCATGCTGTTCTAGGAACTTCTCTTCTAAAGGCAGAATAACACCTAGACACAGATAACAATTGTAGCCCACGTTCTAATTCATTTTGTAGCCATTTCAGATTTATAAAGAAGAGTCCCTAATGATTTCTTACCAGGGCTCCCTGGTTCAGTTTTATTCTTACCAGATTTGAAAAAAAAATGGAACTTCTGAAATAACCCAGAGGCCAATAGATCCAGGCAAGGTAGAACATTGAAACAGAATGACATTTAACTGGGAAAGACATGAATATTAAAGCAAGAGTAAGGAATCTTAGCACACACATTTCCAAGGGGTAAAATCTCCTCCCTCTTCCTCCAGAGCAGTTTAAGAAATGAGCCCCTCTACACCCATTACTCTTTGAAGGGAGGCATGTATAATGTCTCTCTGTGGTGAAGGGACTGGAGGTTTCAGCATAGACAGCCTTGATTTCTCTGCAGGAAAACTGCTCTTGTTAGTATCTGCTCCTGTTAGTGTGTCTGCACTATCAGTCAATAAACATCTCTTAGGCTCCTACTGGGTGCCGGGCATTGCGCTCAGCACACTAGTCACTGTGATCCTGTGATCCTGCTTGCCTGGTCACTGGAAGCTTCCGTGCAATTCTTGCTTTGGCTTGCCACTGGTATTACTCCTTGATCCAATGTTGGTCCTAGTCCCCATGCAGTTCCCAACTTGACTTTCTACCCATATGGCCCAACCCTATAAAGATTTCCATGAATCCTAAGTCTCATGACTAAACCCCTCTAAACCCCTGAATCAATCACCCTGGGTCACCTATATACAAGCTTCATTGAAATTTGAGTTCCTTCCAGGAGGACATTGTACATAGCAACAGCCACATCGTGCAATCGCTAACTTTGATGGACTTAGCTCTTCTCAGCAATGCAATGATCTAAGTCAATTCCAAGAGACTCATGATGGTAAATGCCACCCTCATCCGGAAAAAGAACTGTGGAGTTTGAATGCAGATAGAAGCATATTATTTGTTCTTTTTTGTTGTTGTTTTGTTTTTCTCATGGTTCCTCCCATTGGTTCTAATCCTTTACAACATCACTAGTGTGAAAATATGTTTAATATGAATGTATTTGTAGAGCCTATATCAGATTCACATTGTCTTGTGGAGAGGGGGAGAAAATTTAGAATCAGAATCAAAATCTTACGGAAGTGAATATCGAAAACTAATAGTTAATTAATTTAAATGAAATTTAAGCTCCTTTTCTATCAAGGAATACGCTATAGGCTCAGCCCTCTTGGAAATTGTAGTCCTTCCTGACTTTGGCCCTGGTTGTTACACTATAATATACAATAGAGAAGTGACACCGTGTAGTGGAAAAAATGCTGGAACCGGAGACATGGGTTCAAATCCGACCTCTGATACTTATTAGTTATATGAGCATGGACAAGATATTTAACTTCTCTGAGCTTCTGCCTTCTCATTTATAAGATGGAGATAATAATACCTACATTATTATAGATAGCCATATCTATAGTAAAATAAACCACCTCTCTCTCCATGGCTTGGCAGTAGCCACCTCACTGGGGTGCTGCAGAGATCAAATGAGATAATTTATGTAAGTACTTTGTAAATTGTTAATTAGGTTCCATGTAAATGTCAGCTATCGTTATTGGTATTACTATTATTGTTGTTGTTATACATAGAGAGTGCATTAGGTGTAACACAAGGCCATATGAAATCTGAAAGGGAAAAAAAGACTTCATGGAGGAAAAGGTATTTGAGTTTAGCTTTTTTAAAAAATTCAATCCAAAAAGAGGAAAGGAGCCTAGGAAGCAGCAAAGTAATGTTGAGCAGCAGGGAATATTCAGAGGACAGAAAGCAATCCAGTTTGGGTAGGAACCAGAATGGATGCAGGAGAACAAGGTGGAATAAGGCTGATAAAGCAGTGAGTGTGTCAAAAGACTGAAGAAAGCATTCACTTTCTGTCAATGAAAACTAAATTTTAATTGAGCAAAAATAGGGAGCTGGTGAAAATTTTTTAAGAGAGGAATGATATGACTATGTATATACATAAATAATATTAGTCTAGAAATGAAGAAGTGATTGAAGAAGCAAAGAATGTGAAGAAGAAAACACTAGTACGGAGATTACTGCAAAAGCCCAGTTGGATGGCACTGAAGGCCAGTACCAGGCATAGTGTTTGCAGTGGTAGTGAAAAAGGAATAAATGAGGGGGGAGAAATGTTGTGGAGGTTTAATCTACAAAATTCGATCATCAATCAGATCTTTGACATGAGAGAGAAAGGGGAGTAAAAGATAACTCCACCAGTTCAAACATGAAAGCCTAGGTCAATGGTGATGGCATAGGCAAGATTACTGGAGTTGTTGGGAGGAGCAGATTTAGGTGAGTGACCCTTCCCCAAGATTCAGAGACACTTCCCACTAGGTCATTACAAGACCCTAGGTGCAAGATTGACAAGTGGGGACAGGATGGAAGGTAGTCCTTGCCTTGAAGGAGTCTATATTCTAAAAAAAAATATCAAATGCTCAAGATATATAAAGAAAGTTAGGTTGATTTGTTTTCTTTTTAAAAGAGCAAAAAAGATCAAGTGTTCCCTCTCCTAGCCATTAAACAAATCTGGAGATGTGCTATTTTGTATTATTTACCCAGCAGGCCAACCCGCATAAGGACAATAAAAATAATCTTGGTGTAATATGAATGACACCCCATCTCTGCATTGTTTGTGACAAAGGAATGAATTAATGAATGAAAAACTTAAAAGGCATTTATTAAGCACTTACTATATACAGAGCACTGAGCTAAATTCTGGGGACCTAAATAGAAAAGAAGTTCTCAAGGAGCATCCATTCTAATAGGGAGAGAGCACATCTGAGAGCTTTCAATAGCAGTTGAAAGGCAGGTGGACCAGCCTAGTAATGTTGAGGGAACAGTGGTGATACATCCTTTAATGCCATTTGCATTAATAAAATCATTTATATATCCAGGGTTGAAGCATTTAATAATGCCAAGGGCTTTGGTGGCAAGAATTTTCTTTTCCTGGTCTCCAGGGACCAGAAGTGCTGAGGGGGTGGGGCTGCAGCCCCTCCTGAGGCAGTCTCCTTAATTGAGGGAAGTTTCCGTGGACACGACAGACAATGGTTGCAGAGACCAAATTGGAAACAGAGCCCATGATATGGGGAAGAGGAGCAGGTGGCTGGTATTCCAGAGGCTCTTGGCCTCTGGATTCTGGACTTTCTCCACTGAGGTCTCAGGAAGGTGGTGCTCAAAATGGTGGTCATGGTCTCATCACCTCCTGTCTCTCCTACAGGGTTCCTTTCTGCTTCAGCTGGGAAAGAAAAAAAGGTTATATTACCTGCTGTATTCTCAGACTCCAGTCATTCATTCCTTGTTTAACTGGAAATCTGTAGCTGCCAACAAGGCCTCCAGAAGCACAGACAGCTTACCTTTTGGCAAATTCCAAAGTACCACTTAAAATTCACAAAGAGCTGCAGAATCCAAAAGGGGAAGGGGCAGAGGAGAAAATCACAAAGGTTTTTTAAGCAAAGGGGGGGGGGGGCGGAGTGAAAAGCACTAGGGTTTTTTAAGCTAAAGGTGGGGTGCTGTTTAATTACGGAAGAGAAGACACACACATAGCATAACCCACAAATGTAGCACTGCTGTGGAAGCACATTCCAGTAAAATCTTAAAAGATTACTTTAATAATAAACCATGCATTCTTCAGCAAGCCATCCTAGGATTAACCACCCCCTTCCCTCTGCTGGAAGCAGTGTTTTCAGGCCAGGGTTGTACAAGGGGTTGTGTCATGCAAGGTCTATACTTTTCAAAGTTTGCACTTAATCTCGACCACCTCCTTTTTCCAAACCTGAATTTCAGTGTGGTAAGAAAAGACTGTGGTTTAGACAGAGTTAACATCTGGAAAGGCAACCCCAGAACAAGCAGTGGTGAGATTTTCCAGATGTAAGAAAGATAATTTTAGACCTGCTGAAAAGTGATTTGCCTATTGTGGCATAAGGCAATATTGAACCAAACCAAAAAAAAGAGTTAATTTTTTTTCTTTTTTCCCCAAACATGGATAGGACACTGAATCTCTGCCAGAAGTAATATCAGAGCACTAAAATTATAAAAAGATATTCTGACTCCATCGTTGACTCCCCACAAAAAATACTAAGCTTAAAAAAAATAAGATGCTCATTTTACATTGTTCAGGTGGGCCAACTGCACATAAATGAAAGAATTTTTAACAAAAGCCGGCTCTTGATATTGTAGTTTATTAGAGATTAAGTATGCTGTAATGAAAAGAGTCACCAGCCTGGAGCAAAAACAAAAAAATCTGAACTCTGCTCCTTGTCATCTGTATGCCCCTGAGCAAATCATTTCCCTTCTCCGGGCCTCAGTTTCTTCATTTGTAAAACGAAAAAATTAAGAATACATGATCTCTTAGGTCCCTTCCAGCCATAAATCCTATGGTCCTAAATTACCATATTCTTTTGAAGTTTCTTGTCCAGCCCTTAAAATAATCCCTTTGTTACCTTTTCTAAGAAGTAACGTTTTAATAAAAAGTAAAAATGTTGGGTTGTTTTTGAGTTTCAAATTTCATTTTCATTTTCAAATTAAAAAATAAGATTCCTTCCTTTAAGACAGTTAAGCCATTCTATTTTTTATGAAGTAAAATGTTCATTTTTCCCCTATTAATTATAAAAAATATACAAATTGAGCAATGATGTAGTGCAAAGTGCTGAACTTTGGGTCAGGAGAGACTTAGATTTGGATACCACCTCTATCCACCATGGACAGAGAACTCCTCTTGCCAGGGAGACTTAGTTTCCTCATCATTACTGGTCAAATAAAATTCTCACCAAATATTATCAATATCATAACACTATTTGAAGAACCTATTTCATAAGGTTGGTGTTGATTAGGAAATAAAAAAATATATACACAGAAGAGCTTTGTAAACCTATGACTATATATGTGTGCATATATGTACATATACATACATATGTTTATGTATATATGCCACGCCTACCATCACTATTATTATTATTATCACTTAAAATATAAAGACTATGTAATGATGTGTCCTGAAACACAGCATAATTAAAAACTCTACATTTATATTTTAATACTTAATAGAGCTGAAATTGCCAAACCTATCATGAAGTAACCAATAACCATTTTAAACATAGCAAGTTTGATACTACGAGTGGAAATATATTGACATTTCTTGCCTTCTCTTGCCCTCATAACTGTGCCCCTCCCCCAAGAAGAAAGCGGGGGCCAGCACCAGCAAGTGTAAGGTAAATTATCCCCCTCAGTTGTGCTCCTCCACCTCATTCCTGACCCTCTTCTCCACCCCTACACCCTTGCTATTCCAAGCTTGACCTTCTTCAGAAGGGAGATTGCCAGTCACACTGAGCTACCCCAAATTACAAAGTGGTTTCATAGTCAGGACTAAGCTGAAACCACAAAACACATACTGTATGTGACTTGAGCCAGAGTTGACCCTACTCCCTCCTCCCAAGTCTTCCTCCAGAGGTGAAATGCACATCCACTATCCACTGGGTTATTTGGTCAATAAAACAAAACAATCGTCTCTTAGCATGGTTTCAAATTATCTAATTCACCAAACATCATGAAACTTGGCTTTGATAAAAACAGAGAGAACACAAAGAGAAAAAAAAAAGTTTTTCATATGGAATATCTCTTCAGATAATGATTTAACAATTTTAAGCAAATAGTGTTGATATAATTTTATGTTGCTTGTATAGTAGTCACATTTCAAAGCATGATCACTAGTTTCTGTGGGGGAGGGGAAGAGAGTATGTATGGCATTCTAAACAAGTTGTATTAAGTGAATAAAATAATTGGAAAGACTACATTAAATGTTTTTAAATGCCATGTAAACTGATAATGATTTATTATTGTTGTCTAAGGCATTCTTCAACACAACTTCTAGTGGTGTGGGTTGTGTGTCAGCTTTACAACATTATATAGTAACTTCTATACCAATTTCCCTAAAGATGCAACTTTCTTTTTCATTCCTGTTATAAAACTAGCTTTATGAAATAAGGTAAATACATTTTAAGATAAAAATCCTTCCTCTAGGACTATACATTATTTTCCATGTATTATTATACAGATTCAAAAATCTCAAAGAAAAACCTATGTGCATGTATCAGGAATGATCAGGAGAATCAATGTCCCCTTTCCACTCTCCGAAATTTCCTCGAGCGAACTGGAGGTCTCACCAAATCAATCAGAGGTAACCCCTTGATTGTCTTCAACACATCTAACTCTATATTATCCATACATATATACAAACACATACATTATACACAGTAGCGTTCTATAAATCACCTAATTTTTGTTGATACAGTGCACATATACTGTTTAGGCTACAAATAAGAGGCGAAATCGTTTACAAAGGATATGTGGGGAGAGGGGCTGTTTTTGTTATGCCTACACGTATAATATCATTTTGTGCTTGTGCACACACACATATATGGAATGTCTTCTGTACATGTGCCTATGTATAAGTATATTTGCATAAATTTATATGACAAACCCACCCAACAAAAACACACTCCCTTAAACTCATCCACTTCTGAAATAAGTATTGTCCTTCAAAGGGGTAGAGCCTCTTTAAAGACTCTGTATTCAATAGGTGCGAGATCCCACTTCTACTAGCCAGAACTTCAGGATTCCAGACAGTCTTTTGTTGCAAGGGCCATGCAGCCCAAGGCTGAGCTGATTTGCCACATCACCTCGAGCTGCAACAGAGGGGTTTAAGTTGTCCTCAACTCCCACCCCGCAAGCCCTTACCTGAAATGTTGCTCTGAGGCCTTTTTACATCGAGCCCCTAATATAAATCTGACTGTACCCAAGAGCTAGCTATGCTGCTGGGATTTTTCCCTGCCCCCAGCTGAGTCCCAGCGCCGCAGGGAAAGAGATCCTCTGGTGGCTTAGGCAGGAGTTAATAAACAGTTAAGTTTGGAAGACTCAGCAGACACGTTGAGGGGGAGTAACCAAGCTGGAGCAGCAAAAACATCACAGCGCATTCCTGGGGAGTCCTCAGCTGCCAGCATCTGATTAGAACCATATCTCTCCCTGGGAGTGGCTAGCTCCGCTCGGGAGTCTAGCGTACAACCGAGTATTTAACCGGCCCGCGGGGTTGGCCAGTCCGCCCGGCGGAGGGTTTGGGAAGCAGTGGGGAAAGAAATCATGCTCGGAGCCCAAAGGAGCTAGTTTGTGAGTAGTTTTCTCCCCCATTCCCGCCCCCCCGCCCCCTTCCTTTCCTACCCTTGCTCTCCGTTTTCACTTCTTGGAGGTCCGGAGCTGGGCTTGGGCTCGGTTTTTCCGGCCCTCTTGGAAGCGCAGGCTGTGGGGAGCGAGCTGAGCAAGAAGACTGACTACGTGCGGTGGAAGCGGGCGGTCCTGTAGCCTGGCATTGAGACAGGACTGGTGGTGAATGAACTCACCTTCGGAGCTCGGGCTTAAACCCGGCTGTGCGGAGAGGGACAGAGGGAAGGAAGGAAACTGACACCAAATCCCTGACTGCCTTGTCCAGGGAAGGGGCAGGCGGACGCCGGCAGCTTTTAGAAAGCCACCGTTGTTGATGGTGGTTTTTCCTTCCCTCCGATGACTGCCTAATTAGCTCCCCGACGTGTTTGTTTTTGCTCGCTGCCTAACAAAGAGGGAGGACCTGGTTTGTGAGGCTCTGGGGCTGCCTAGCTAAAAGTGACAAGCGCGGGGACTGAACATTCTTGAACTTTGTCTCGCTCTCTCGTGCTGCGGTGGTTCCTAAGACAATAGCTGCCGAAGGTATTGGACCGACTGGTTGGAAGGCTTGAAGCAGCCTGGCCGCTGCGGCAGCAGCAGCCTCCAGGATGGGGATGGCGCTGAGGCCGGTGGGCTCTCTGCTGGAGGGGGCAAGTGGGGGGGGGGGACGGGAAATGGAACGGGGTTTAAAAAAAAAAAAAAGGCTCGGCAGCCAGCTATAAATGTAGCGGTTTCCACTGCTATTTGGTATTAGGTGTCTCTTTTTAACATCCCCACAGGCTACGGCGTGCTTTCTGCCTTCGATTTTAGGCTCAGAACTTTGCTGAGATTATTATTTTTTAATGACTGAAGCCTTAGCTAGAGGGAGGGAATTCTGGCAACCCCTCCCAAATTAAACGTGAGGTCCAGAAACTAGCTTCTCTCCGCCAATGAATAACTTTAATATGGCAGAAGGGAAAGGCAGGGAGTGACTGAGTGGAGAAGGGGGCTTAATCTTAGGTTTTAAAATATCAGTATTGCCATAAAAATTCCTTGATGGGGCTTCTTGGCCCCTGTCACTGTGGGGGAAGGGAACAACCAAGAATAGCCAGGACAGAACCTGAAAAATGCTGGGGGAAATCATACCCCAAGTATCGGATTAACAGTCTTAAGTAGCTTTTCTTAGAGTAAAATGACGTATTAGTATGCTTTTCTTATAGTTTCTCCAACATAAGCTTTCCTGCCCACATTGGAAAGAACATGTGCCAGGTGGTTGTTTTTTCCCCCTTCCTCTTTTAAAATGGAGAGACTGGGAGGGGAACATATATAGAAACCACCACACAGATTGCTGACACGGGATCTAAGACAAGCATCTTACAACAGAAGTCTTGTGGTGACTCCACATTTATTTGTTCTGGGCCCTGTCACTATTCTGAGATGGGTTTCAATCACAATGAGGAAGATAAAATTTTATGGAGCTTGAAAATACAGGAGATCTTTGCAGCTTCTTCCTTAATCCTTTTTGGGAAAGGGAGGGAGAGAGAGAGTTTGGGGAAGAACAACATGGATCCTCAAGATTAATATAACAAAATAGACTAGTCAATCCTCTCCTAAGAAGGCAAAATGAAAAGATTACTGTACAGTCTAATAGTCAATCCTTTTTAAGGTAGATGCTCTTTGTTGAGGACATCTTTGGTTGTTTTTTTTTTCTTAAAATTCAAATATCTTTATCTTAAGTTAGATTTGACATCTTTTCTCTGAAGTTGTAAGTAATTTATCCAAACCCCTCATTATTCATCTACTCCCTTAATCTCAAGTATGTGTTCGTGTGGCTGTGTGTGTGTGTGTGTGTGTGTGTGTTGTTTGTGTATGTGCATATGTATGTAACTATGTACCTCCCCCCCACCCCATCTAATCTAACTTTCTAGAGCAGTTAGGCCCAGGTAACCCCTATATCTTACAGATAAGGGAGGGGAAGTGTTACAATGTAAGTTAAATGACTTGTTTAAAATACAACTAGTGAAGAATAGATATCGATGTTATAAAATAACTGCTGAGCTCAAGACCTAGTTTAAGATTGAAAATCTAAACTTCCCTGCAGTTGCATTCTTCAAGCTCTGTTAGGAATTCTGGTTCTGTCACTTGCCTGTGTGACCTTGGGCAAGTCATTAAATGCCCTCGGCTCTCCATTTTCCTGGGTTATAAAATGAGGGAATTGGACTAGATGATGTCTAAGTCTGTGATTCAGTGGCTTGCATCATTCTATTCCTTTACATTCTCAATGGTTTCTAAAACAATTCGTTGGTATGAAAGGGATGCTGGCAACTTCTGGGTCCTGCTGACCGGCTAGCTGCCAACATCATTTATTGGGCTTCTAAGTCATTCCTCCCTATTTATTACCTAGAGATCAAGAGAAGGCAGGAAAACACATGCTTAGCATTTTGGATTCTGGCTAGCAATATGTTTTGGGGAGACTTGGGCCTCTTCACAAGGCAGTGACTATGGGTGTGTGTGTGTGTGTGTGTGTGTGTGTGTGTGCTGGTTTTTTTTTCAATTTTTCATTCTTGTCACTTGGTGTTGGTAAACTCAAATTTAGCAATACTAAATTGCCTACCCTTAACGGATTTAGCTTGCGGCTACAATCTCCTCTACTCTAAATCTCAGCCTTTCAGACTTTCCCTACTCTGGTGCTATTTAGTAGCAAAAACTAAGATGTCGAAATGCTCAGTCATTTGGAGGAAAAACCTCATTCCTGGGACACTGATAACTCAGCAGTGGTTGGACATTGCCCTACTGATCTTTGGAACAAAGCTGGAGAGGCTTGGGGTCTGACTTGGAAGACTGAGCTGGTTGCTGCAGAAACATGCAGTTGTCTGTCCTTCTGAGCATAGGCAGAATGGCAATATGAAACACCTGAGTTACAGAATGTGGTATCTTAAAATGCTCTCTGGCTCTGCAGTGTAATGCTAAGGTTGAACCAAGGCCATTGAAATTCCAGAGTTGGAAGAAAGTCTCAACCAGAAACTTAAATTAGCTATGATGGTAGGAGTTGGTGTGCTTTGGCTAGATTTGTTGTTTGTTTATTTTTAAATAGTGGGTCTATACCCCACCAAAAAAACTAATGGATGCATTAGGAACCCGAGAAGTCCAGCATTCTAATCTACTAAGGAGGTGGAAGGGTGGGGGGGGATGCCTTTTGATTTCGAGGTGGCTAAATGGCAAGCATAGCCATTGGGATCATAGAGTCCTTGTTTGTGTTTGTTTGTTTGTTTAGAGTTGGGAGGAACTTCTGAGTGTTGGATTGAGAGTGAAAGAATATATATTCAAATCAAAGTTCTGCCTTTGTGATTTGGGGCAACTCACAATCTTACTGGGCCTCAGTTTCCTTTTCTGTAAAATAAAGTGATTGGATTAAATGACTTTTAAGGGAGTAAGGTCCCTTCCAGCTCTATGTAACTCTATCTATGCCCTTCATTTTAAACATAAAGAAGCCATGGCCCAGAGAAGATGACTTGTGCAAAGCCAGTCACTTAGACCATGGCAGACTGAGAACCTAACCAATGTCATTTAACTCCAAATCCATTGTTTTTTCAAATACAGCATGGAGTCTCTTAATCTTAATGCATACATCTTAATGCAGTACGGATCATGTATCAGTGCCTGGGAAATAGGAAAGGGAGTGTAATACAGGCAAACCCCCTGGAACATGTATGGAGCAAGAAACCAACCACCACACACACACTATAAATATACATACATACATATACATATATATATATGTATATATATATATATACACTATACAAGTAAATAAAAGCTATTCTTTGCAAAATACTCATTTTTTTTAAGGCTCCATAATTAGGCATCATATATCGATGAATAAAGACAAGCATTCAAACATTTTAATATTAACAAGGCAAGCAGATTTGTCCTCCACATTGGTACAAACCAGACAAAAAGTCTCTTTGCTTGTGGTCCAAAGGACTCTCTATGGTCTAAGTGATCCTTTCTACTTACATTTTGCCAAGCTACTCCTCTCCCCTACACCTATCCCTATAACAGCATACAAAGAAAAAGAAAAAGTCCCTTCTCCAAAAACCTGCAATGGACAGAAAGAGTAAGGAAACGGAGGACCACCCATATTAATTGCAATGACTAGGCTAGCCATCTGTGGAGTGATGGTCTGCCTACACAGCAGGGCACATGGCCAAGGATAGCTCCTTTTCATGCATCCTTTTCTGAGCCTTGAAGAAAGCCTGTTACTGCAGAGTCAGAGGGAGTCCGAACAAATCACTTCCTGACCTAAAATGAGAGTGACACTTTTGGCAAGTGGAACTAGAATCTCCATTTCCCTGTCCACTCTCCCCCTCCCCATCTCCTTTGTTTTATTACCTTCATAATGTTTTTCCTTCTAATAGAAAACCTTTTAACAAACGAGATGGAAAAGATCACCAAGGGACTTCGGGGACCAAAATTAAAGCTGGCCTGATAAGAGAAAGGGACTTGGGGCTAAGCCCCACTCCCATAATTTGTACAAAGTACCTAATGACTTAAGTGTACCTTAAGGATTCGCCTTCAAGACACTGGTGCTTAGGAGGAACAGCTGGGTGCATGCTTACATTTTGGAGTGAGGCAACAAGTTAAACTATATTGAAGGCATAAGGAAGCAAAAATCTGAAAGAACTGGGGCTAAGCCAAGAATAATCCCTGAGAGAAGGTGGGAGAGTAACTTCCCAGAAAGTTAGGTAGGAGAGGTTTTCAAGTTCAGGGAATCTCAGTGATGTGTCCTTAACAGGCCCCCCCAGTTGGTTAAAGCTATTGCATCACACTCAAGCTGGCGAAACTGGCTGTGTCACTCTGAAGTAGATGTGTTACAGCCTCTATGTTACTCCATGTGATTGCTGACCTATCCCAAAGCACACAGCTTAGCACAACCAGACTGCTTTGTCATGTCCTCAGCATGGACATTTTTCTCACCTTGCTTCTTTGCCTTCGTGGATCAGCTGCAGCACTTAAGCGATTCTGACTGACTTCACTTCTAAGGAGAGAACAGACTGAAAGAGAAAGAGAGACAAATCTTGTTAGGAAAAATGCCAAAGGTACGAGTGATAGCCCTATATGGGATGACAGCAGCAAACTGGATGAATTTAGGTAACTAAAAAATTGATGAGGCAATTAAAAAGTGCATTTAAGGTGCTGGTTATTTTAACTTAAACCTAAAATAAGCCCAAAATTGTACAAACCACAGAGTCAAGCATTGACTTTTATCTCCTCTCTTCCCCTTCCCCTTCCCCCTCCACCTCTGCATGATGGCATATCCCTCACTCACGAGAAAATGTGTGTTACTTCATTTCTTAGTATTGGAGGTGCCAGTGCCTTATTTCTCCTTTAAGAAGTCTGGGGGAAGGAGTGGTATGCAATATGTATTCAGTGGTGTGGTTTTAGCTTTTTGGGGATGGGGCAAGAAAAAAAGTTGTAAACTAGATTCAACTTCATATTAGAAAATTTCCTCTATTGGTAAAGATTGGCATCTGTTTTGTCTTAAAGGGTTGCCTGAGCTACTTGAGAAATCCCACAATTTGCCCAGGGTCCCACAGCTAGTACGTGTCAGAAGTGGTGCTGGAATTTGAGTTTTTCTCTCTAGATTCTCTCTCCTCTCCTCAGAAGTAACTGACTCTCATATGCAACGATGTACCTCCTTAAAGTTTGTATAACACAGTATTCTTGTCCCAATTTAATAGAACATAAATGCATAGTAAGTTTCAGGAAGGATTGGGACCTTGATTTTGATGATTCCAAGCCCAGTATTAACGATCAGGGCTTGGGTCAGGGAACATCCTTTGTTCGTGCGCGTGCGTGTGTGTGTGTGTGTGTGTGTGTGTGTGTGTGTGTGTGTGTGTGTAAATCCTGGGAAAAGCACAGGATTGAGAGTCAGAGAAACAGGGTTCAGATCCCAGCTCTGCCACGTATTATCTGGGTGACCTTCAGCAAGTCACTTAACCTCCTAGCCCTCCAGTTCTTCTGATCTGTAAAATTAAGAGTTTGGACTAGATGACCTCTAAGTTTCCTTCCAGCTCTACATCTAAGATCTATGACCTCCAGTAGAATAGATAACTAAATCACGATGTCTAATCTGCTTTCAAATATGCTTTGGGTGGAGGAGAGAGGGCGGAGTTTGGGTTATTTGATTTTTTTTTTAAACCAAGAGAGGTAGTGTTATAATAGGCAAAGAAGAGCTGTGAGACTAACTCATTGCTTTCTCCTGCCACTGGCTAGTCTGTGTGTCCTGAGGCAAGTCATTTAGTTGTTCTTCCTGCGTCATCAACAAAATTAATATACCCTGTGTACCTCTCTGGGAGACATGAAAGAATGTGTATGAAATTACAATACAAGCCAAAAAGGTAAGGTTTTTTTTGGTTTTCTTTTGTGACTATTCTGACTCCTCATATCGATAGGGATAATTACCTAGAGGTAATTCCATGTTAAAGTTATGGTGCATTAAGAATTGGAAAATCTAGACAAGTTGGCTTTTCTAGGGAGCAATCAATCCATCTTATTTATTATCGTGTGCCAGGCACTGTGCTAAGGACTGAGGATACAATTTTGACTAACTACTCTATGGAGTAGGGAGGGGAATATTTCAAGTGTGTCCAGATCTGTTTAAAAAACAGGGTTTTTTAACTAGGGTTGAAAAACACCAGCATGCCTGGAATTCCCAATAGACTTTCCACTATTCCCCTCACAGTGGCAGCTCATGTTCAAGCAAAGATGGGAGATGTGCCAATTTCATACTCCATCAGCTCTTGACAATGTAGGAATGGCAGACGAGAGACTCAAGTAGGCGTCCAGACTAGTTACCTTTCCTGGCATATTTGGTATTCAATTCAACAAATTCTTATTAAGTGCCTACACTGTTCAGAAAATAGTTCCAGGAACTAGAGAGATACAAAGTGTAGAAATTCCAAGATCCCTGCCTTCTTGACATTTAAGAATCTAGAATTTAATTGCTAGTTAAGCTATCTTCATAGCCTATTCCTATTACGAAATTCATGTTTCTTGTGTGTGGCGTAATCATTTCTTTTGAATGGTGACTAACCTGAGTTTCTTAGCATTATATAGAATAATCTGACAATCTTGCTAAGCCCCTCTCCCCCCACCAAAAAAAACAATCAAAACCCCCCAAAAATCCTTGGACCTCTTTCACATCATACTTCCAAAGGGGAATAAAGTATTGAAGATTAGGGCATAGATTGTAAACCCCATTGAAGTCAAGGATAATGTCCTAATCTCTTCCTCTCCCCCCGGGTTCAATACTAGGCTTTGCAGTAGTACCTGCTTATTGAATGATTGTTGAATCAATAACTTGCATTACTGAATACCTAGTGACTACAGTTGCAATGATTTGGGGAAGAATATGCTCTTTACTCCTCAGTAAACACATCAAAATTAGGAACTTCCATTTTTCAGATGATTTAGACCAGAGTTACTTATTCGTTAATCAACCTTATTCCTTGGGCCTTAGAACTCCTTGACTTCTCCTTGGTGTCATTGTATATTGTATGTAACTTTTTTTTATGTTCTGGACCCTTTTGGCAGTTGGGTGAAGCTTATGGGCCTCCCCCCTCCCCCATTATCCTCAAGATAATGTTTTTAAATGAATAAAAGATAGTATTCCAAAAGAAACCAATTATACTGATACAATTAACTAAAATATAAAAAAATTAAGTTTACAAACTTCAGGATGAGGGCTCCTCATATGAAGACCTTTGAAATACCATGCGCTCCTTTATCAAAACTTGGAAATGCTCTCACTTTGGACAGCATGCCGTCCAATTAGATGCTTTCCATTGTATTCTTAGAAACTTACTAAAAGCATGCAGTAACCTAAACAGTTATCAACTTTTTCTCAATTTCTCTTTTTCTTTTTTTTGCTCTGCTTTTTAATAACATCTTATGAGAATATAGTCATGACACATATATAGAAAATGTTGAGTTTTCATTTGGTTTCAGGTACCTTGGTCTTATTTATAATTCGTCAATTTGCCTTCATGAATTTGTTGACAAGAGTGTTAGAAGCCCCTTGTGGCTAACCCAGTACCCAACCTACAGGTACACAAGTAAGTGTTTTTTGCTTTGCCCCAGGAAAAGTCCCACATCAAGGCTTTCTCAGCAGTTTAAACCTTCAGACACATCCAGAAAGTAATTAAAACAAACCTTCTCCCCTTCAAAAGCATCCAGCAGACATACAGTGACGCTAATCTCCTCTAACCAGTGTGTCTTGTTAGAAGGCATAGAATTCAGCTTAGTGTAACCTCTGTTTAGCTTCCTGAGTATCAGTACAGACATGGGTGTTGCATCCATGTTATTGGTTCGGCTGGAAAGCCATAATTGCTGAAAAGGCCATGTTCCTGTCAAAAGTATTAAAAGTCCTGCTGAACAAAATGTCCAGATTAACATCTGGGATAGGAAAAATGTCTTGGACTGTAATGATTCTTACATAATGAACTGGCAACTTAATATCTATAAAATTTCTTCTGCAGCCTACTGGTGATAGATACCATTCAACCAATGTGTGAAATATCTATTGTGAAGAGACTCTGTGCTAGTGATGGGAGGAGGTATAAAGAAGTTGAGGAGGCTATAATCAAGTAGGGAGTATGACACGACCCAAAGCATATAGTATTTTATTCAAGTGCTATGTGCATAGTATGCCCAAAGGGTTGTAAGACTGCAGACACAAGAACTCACTTCTACCTGGGATGGTCAGGGTGGTGGTATTTGAATTGGGTTAAAATCATGATTTCAATAGAGAGACAACATGAGGAAGTCCTGGGTGCCCATCTTCTCACCAATACTCATTAGCTGGGTAATGATGGGCAGCCTTTCTGAGTCTTAGTTTCCTCATTTATAGTGTGAGGTACCTATGCGGACTAGTGTGATTTCTTTGGTATAAGGAAATTCCAGATGAAGAAATTCCCTTTACCAATGGAATTTAGAATCTTCTCTTCAACTTATAACCTTGGTATCTTAGGTAACTTACTGAGATTAGGCAATTTACCCACCTGTGTGCCTCAGGTAGAATTTAAACTCAAGTCTTCCTGGCTTTGAGGTCAGCTCTCTATGCACTATGTGGTTGGGAGATTATATGCAAAGTACTAGATAAATGTCAGTTTCCTTATTAGGTGGAGAAGAGGGTAGCTGGAAAATGGCATGAACAAAGAACAAGCAGGAAGGAGCCAAAATGTTTAAGGGAGATCTAAGGATTTAATTCAATTAAAAATATGAGATGGATGCCTGGGACCAGATTGGGGAGAGCTTCGAATACCAGCCTGAAGCTTGTGCTTAATTTTTGTTAGAGTCATGGGGAGTCACACATTTTTCAAGTAGAGAATCCATTCTGATTTAATGTGAAATGCTACTGTTAATACACCATGAATAGGAGTAAAACAGGGACTGATAGTTGTATATTGTACTGCATATTGATTTCATGATAGAAAAGTATCTTAGTATCCAAGACCTCAATATTAAGAGTCCAACCCAAAATTTACCACACTCTTTTAAGCTTAGCATTGGGTTACGTGCTGCAAAAGACACACTACTAGCAATTACCTTTCATGGCATCTTGTTCGATCCTCTTCAAATGTAGTTTTTGTGTAAAAGCCTTATCATCCCTTATAGATTTAAGCACAAATGAAGTTCACATAGGAGATTCAATTTTACAAGAAGGGTTACTACCTACAAAAAAGTCTGCTTGGATACAAAAGTAAATAAAATTACTAGGGAATAATACAAAACAATAAATCCAAGATCGTGTATAGACAAATGCTGGGGAAGATGGATCAAGAAGGAACTTGTAGCCCAGACATCTCTCACCCAGAAAGGTTTCATGAAAAATATATGACTCAAGGAGGATCTTGAAGAATGTACTTGAGTTAGACATCTAGAAAGAGACCACATGAACAAAGGCATGGAGCTATGAAGAAATATGTTCAGGAGAGTGGATGATCCTATATGTGTTGGGACATGTGGTTCCACAACCAGGAGAGTTTGACCTTGAGTTGATAAGGAACTATTGTAGGTTCTCAAGTAGGGGAGAGGCATAATAAAAGTGAGGGAGGCCTTTTCACCTCAAATTACTTTCTACTTCTTGTGAGCATGTTGTATCCCCACCTCACCCAATAGATTGTAAACTCCCTGAGGGCAAGGAGTATTTCATTTTTTTGTGCCCTCATTTAATTTATAAATAAATGACACTAATAAATTGTTATTATTCCTCATAGTGGGAGTAAGCAGAGAACAGGGTATAGTAGAGTAACATACTGTCTCCCTTCCCATACCCAATCTATTATGGCAATCTAGGCATGAGGTGCTCAGAGCACACCAGCTGTATGTCCTAAGGGGTTTTTTTTCTTTTGAAATTTTCCTTTCTACACTGGACAAATGTCCATGATTATCTACCACCACAAGCAAAATCTCACCGAACGAGTATTTGCATGCCTGCTAGGTGGCACAAGCAATACAAAGTTATACAAGGCAGTCTCTCTGCCCTCCATGGAGACTTTAATCTAGAGGAGACATGGCCAGATACTGTATTTAGGTATCAAAATACTGTCACTACTGTAAGGAAGAAGAGGTCACTTGTGACTGATTTAGGATAGCTGGGTTTTGTGAAGAGGAAGAGAGGTCATGAAACTATCTTAATTTGGACTAATGGTTTGAAATAGAAGAGTTAGTAAACATTCCATAACCCGAGTGTACTTTAAACTCAATATTATACTTAAATACAACCAAAAAGACAATAGAAATAAGACAAAACCATAGATTCTATTCCCCACCCCTACTCCCTATTCTGTCTGCCTCAACTAGGAACAGACCTACTTGCTTAGTATATATCAAAAAATTGGGACTTTGGTGTGATTATATACTCAGTGTTCCCAATAACTCTCATAGTGGGAAGAAAGGTTATAGACTATCCTCCATTCCAATGCAAAGATCCTCTCCAAAATCCTTGACAAATAGTTCAGCCTTTTCTTGAATACTTTCAGAGCCATGAAGTTCATAGCAAGAAAATTCATTCAATCAAATATCTCTAAGTGGGGAGGAGGTACCGGGAGGGGGAGAGAGACATTTGCTCCTATGTTAAATCAAAATCTGTTTCTTTTCATCTTAAATTTGCCTTCTTGAACAACGTAATGGGTCTACTCTCTCTTTGTGAGAGGTCATCAAATATTCAAGGTGGTCTATAGCATCTTTGCTTGTTTAACACATCCCCTGAATCCAAGGCTCTTCTTTTCCAGCCTACGTTTCCTCAGCTATTTAATAATTTCCTCTCCTCTTCATATTTTGAGAAATGCAGATTTAGGACCACGGTTTTTTATTTTTTTTAATTTAAGGTTGAGAGCATAGCCTGAAGAATTAATGTATTCCAGTGTTTAAGATTGTGTAGTTTGCTTTATTCTCCTTGCCAAGGAGAATAACTTTTGTTTTGGAAATGACAGAACAAAAAAAATGGCTACCAGAGTTGATGCCTAAGATAAGTGAATAAGAGCTAAGAGGTAAGTAGAATCCTTTGATCAATTCAAGTCACCCGGCCAGGATCTGCTACATCTTCCAATAATAAAAGAACTGGTAGATGACCCCCATTAGTAATATTTGAAAGACTACAAAATAAGAAACGAACAGTAGGAATAGAGAGAACCAAATGTCCCAATCTTAAACACACAGAAAGGAATGAAAAATCTGCAAACTATATGCCAATGAGATTGGTTTTGATTCCTGGGAAAGTTCTAGAATAGATCATTGAATAAATGATTACTGAACTAGAAAAGAAAGAAAGGACTACAGAGAATCCCAGCATGGCTCCATCAAGATCAGGTTATATCAGGCCAAACTTGTCTCTCTCTTTTTTAAAATTTTTATTGGATTATCAAATGAATATAAGCAGGAGAGTGCCATATTCCTTCATTTCCTAGCAGTGACATCACATTAGGAAAATATTAACAATTAAAATAACAATAATAAGGATGATAACTAACATTTATGTATAGTGCTTACTACATGCCAGGCACTATGCTGAACACTAGATATATCTCATTAGGTCCTCACAATAACCCTGGGAGGTAGGTGTTAGTATTATCCCCATTTTACAATTGAGGAAACTGAGGCAAACAGATTAAATGACTTGCCCAAGGTCACACAGCTATTAAATGTCTGAATCCAGATTTGAACTTGTGTCTTTCTGACTTGAGACCCAGTGTCTCATCCACTGCATCATCCAGCTACTTCGGTTGACAAGTTATCATAGGCTGACAGTGACGATCTTAAATTCTTACAACCATTATGTAGACTAACATGCTTCAAGACATTTTCAATTTAATTCACCCAATACGTACAAGTAGATAAATCATATCAGTATAATTTCAATTAGATTTTTAGCAAAGTGATTCATAAAGTCAATCAATAAGCATTTATGCGGCACCTACTATACGACAAGCACTGTGCTAAGGACTGGGGATACAAAGAAAGGCAAAAGACAGTCCTTGACACATAGGAGCTCACAGTCAGCCACACAACTATCAATAGAACAAATAGGAAGTGATAAACAGAGGGAAGGCATTAGATTTGAGAGATTAGGAAAGGCTTCTGGTAGAAGATGTGGTTGGTATGATAAATTGTCATATTAAAGCTCTTGCAAAGATAGATATGTGCCCTAGATAATGCTTCAGTTAGATTTGCATCTAGGTAAATGACAGAACTCCAAATGTAGTCATTAAGGATTTGGTGTCAAGTTAACAAGAGGTCTCCAGTGGGTTTTCTATGGGATGTGTGCACCGAACCTAATGTGTTGAATGGTTTTATCAATGACTTTAATAAAAGCATAGATAGCATGCTTTTTGCAGGCGACAAAACTAGGAGGAATTGCTAACTCACTAAGTGACTGAATCTAAAAAGGTCTCAATAGGCTATAACATTAGGCTGAATCTAATAAGATGACTTTCAACAAAGATAACTGTACAGTCATAGGTATAAAATAAAATCTGTTTCACAAGTGCAGGATGAGGGAGGTATGATTAGAGAATAGTTCATCTGGAAAAAATGGTTTGGGGCTTTAGTGGATTTCAAACTCAATATAAGTTAGAAGTGTAGTGTAACAGCCAAAAAGAACAATGCAATCTAAGGCTATATTTTTTAAGATAATTTAATACATAAATTAACATAATCTCTTCACAAGAATTTTCGATGCCAAGAAAAAACACATAGTACCATATATACAGTGAGATGTTAGTATCCAAGTGTTTGGAACCCTCACTACAAAGGCAATCTGGTAGAAATACTAATATACTTCATTTCCAATTTACAAAGGCATTGTTTCCTTGCCAGTTACCTCAAAATTAAAATACATAAGCATTGCAAATATAAAATAGATATTGAATTTTAATGAGAAAAAAATTGAAGAGCTCAAAACTCAAATTTTACATTTGCTTTTATTGTGGAGTAGATTGTAACCCTTTTGCTTCTGCACACAGATATCGCAGTAACTATTTTTAACAATCTTTGTAGGGTTAGTAGCTTTGCCTATAAATCAGCAAAGAAATTTAAGGCTACACTTAGAGAGGCACAGCTTCCAGGAATGAAGAGATGATAGGCTTTCTGTATTGTAGGTCTTGTAGCGAATAGAGCACTGGATATAGAGACATGAGTTGCCTCAGACACTTAATAGCTGTCACCCTGGGCATATCATTAATAATAGCACCTACTTCACAGGGCTGTTATGAGGATCATATGAGATAACACATAAAAAGAGTTTTGTAAATGTTAAAGTAATTATAAACTAGCTATTATATTTAACCTCATTCAGCTTTAGTTTCCCTATATGTAAAATGGGAACACATCCCAGGGTTGTTGTGAGGATCAAATTTGCAAAGTGTAAAGTGCTATTTTAATAATAATAATTTGTTACTACTACTACTACTGCTCTCCCTTGGTCAACCACATTGGGAAAGTATTGCATTCTGTTCTCTGCACCACAATTTTGGAAGAATGCTGAGAAGGTAGAGAATGTCCAAAGGACTGGGATGGAAAGAGCCTTAGAGAAAAGACTGAGGAATTTAGGGATGGAGGGAGATTAATAACATGTCTTCAAAACTTTGAAGTGCTATCACGTGGGAGAGAGAATGAACATTCTCTGTTTGATCCTGAGGGCAAATTCAGTAGTAATGGGTTGAAGTTGCAAAGAGACAAATTTGAGACTGATGTCAGGGGAAAATTTTTTTCATAGCAGTTAGTTGTGCAAAAGTAGAATGTGCTACCTCAACCCTTCCTGAAGGTCTTAAAGCCAAACAGAGACTGGAAAGCCACTTGCCAGGTGTGTTGCAGTGGGGATTTCTTTTAGGTATGGGTTGGACTAGAGGTCCCTTCCAACTCTAAAACTGCGAGTCCTTAGTTCACCTCAGATATTAGGCATCTGCTTTGTGCAAGGCACTATAGATAACTGGGCAAGAATATTCTTCAAATTAAAGAAAGCAAGTTATTGAGGTTGCAGATATACAAGTGTCTTAATAGATTTCTACCTTGCCTCAGGCATTGATTTACTAAGTAAGGCCTGAAAAGTGATACCTTTTGAGTACCTTTTGGCATAGCTATCGAACTCAATGGAACAGGTGTTGGAACTTGTTAATCTGCCTGATGTCTCTAGAATTGAAGATGATCAATGTCAATATTTTGTCACCTCCTAAAGGAATAAAATTGCTAGGAATGAAATGAAAAGTAATTCTCCATTTCAACTGTGTAGATGATCCTAAACACAGTACCTTCATACCTATGGGACAATGTCATTGGCAACATTTGCCACACTTGCCAACAAATTATTCTTCATTCTTCTCACAAAAGCCAGTATCTATATAAGCTACAGTATTAGCTGTCTCTGCTCACTCTTCCAGATTTCAGTAGACCTACAGAGTTGCACTAACCCAATGCATCTTCACGCATTTAAGGGCATTAGTGAATGTGAAGGTCTGATGGTGTATTCTGACAGTTGAGGAGATAACAGAGCCATATCTTGCATCCTTCCTTAATGAGTGGCTCTTGGACTTTTTTACTTAGCAATAGAGGAAAGTAATCTTTTTTGCCAATGCTTCTCTCTGTTCATAAGAATCATACATAAATCAGCGGAAACACGTAGATGCCCTTGTGTCTCACCAAACTGGGAAGCTGTAGCTAACAAGTGAAAACAACATTAAGGAGCAAGAGGTGAACTTTCCATATTTGAAAAATCACATATAAATCCTTGTGGTGGGGATCAGAACACTTCCAATGGAAAGCTTCAGCTTGACCTAGACTTTTGGTTTTGAGGGTGTAAGTAACTAATTAAACAGATCTATCTAAACATGCCTCCAGGAAGGTAACTTACAATGAGCAACATACATATGCTTTCCTAGTTTATATCAGCTCTGGGCTTGGGAAAGGAAGATGAGCTGAGAGAATGAAATTCTCCAAGTGATGTTCTATTCCAGCCTACAAACACTCTGAAATAGAAGGTGGATTAGAGGGTAGTGACTGCATATAGCAAGATCAATGAGGAGGTTGAAGTTGTTTAGGTGAAAGGTGATGAGAGCCTGAATCAGGGTGGTTATGGTATGAGTAGAGAGATGGTTTGGAGTGGAATTGACAAAATGTGGCAACTTACAGGATGTGGGATGGGGGGAAGAGTTGAAGATGAGTTCTAGGTTGTGAACCCGGGTGATTTGGAAGGATGATGGAACAAGAAAGTTAAGAGGGGAGGGAAAAGATAATGCATCTTGTTTTGGACATGTTACATTCAAAATGCCTATGGGACATCCAGTTGGAGACACTGAATAAGCAATTTGTGATGCAGAACAGTTCAAAAGAGACCAGAGTTCGAGATGTAGATGTGAAAGTTGTCTGCAAAGAGATGACAGTTGAACTCATGGAAGCTAATGAGTTTACCAAGATGTGGGGTGGAGTGGGAAATAGGGCACAGGACAGAACCCCACAATTTATCTCGCCAATCTTAAATCTTGTTGCTCTTTCCCATGAACTTTGCTCCAGACCAGTCCGATCATCCTTACCTACCTCCTACTTTCCCAACTCGCCTTACACACCCAGGCCTTTGAAATGCATTTTCCCCTCCTACCTAGGTGTATAGGCCCCAGTCTTCAAAGTGAGCATTTACATCACATTTCTAGGCTTACACTTTCCTCCCAGTTACCCTCTAAAGTAGGTAGCACAACTATCATCTCAATTTAAAGATGGAGTCATAAAACCTAGATTACAATGTTTTGCCCAGGCCTCCTTTACTCTTCTAGCACTTTGTCTTTCTGGTTTATTGCCCCAATGCCCACTTTCTAACCCTTCCAGTTCATACTAAGCTCAAGCCCTTTTTGAACTATGGTGCCAAATAATTAAGAAAGTGCTTGATTGTGGCCCATCTTGATAATTTACCTGACTAAGTTAAAGGCCTTAAGGGTAGAGATTCATCAGGGAGGAGTGGGGGAAGAGGCTGTCAGGTGCACTGGCTTGATTTTTACTGAATCCTCAAGTTCGTTTTCATCTATTTGACATATTCACGGACTGAAAATTGAACCCATAACTGAGAAAGTTGTTCTCTTTTGCTTTTAAGGAATTGCTTTTTCTGTCCCAGCCCCTCCAAGTAGAATATAGTAAGTTCCTTGAGGACAGGGACTGGGGTGTGTGTGTTTGTATGCATATGTGTCCTTTTATTTCCAGTGCCTTGAACATGGCAGTTGATAAATGTTTGATCGTGATTGCTAGAGTGAAACAGTACCAAAAAACAAGTAAAACCTGGTGCGATCCTTATTAGCCTAAATTTTAGAAGATATGGATTCCTCTGGGGGAGTTAGTTTTCATGAAAAGTTACCTTGTTCACAGATATTTAATGAAAAGTTTTACTCATTCTTCACCAAGTAAATTCTAGCTTAGGCTTAAGGTTCTCATTCCAGGCCGTTTGCTCATTCAACATAAGGAGTTCAAATATTGCCACAATTTTCATATACAAAGAAGGGAGTGGTCTAACTTTTAGGCAGGGTAATCAGAGCACAGGGGGCAATTTAGTTGGTATTCTGACACCTACAAATGCCATTAAAAAGTATTGCCACACTCTACCACAGCAGTGAGAAATAACGACTCCCTAATAACCTTGACCTTTCTGTGAAATTCTAAGCACAGACTGAACTTTAAGGTAGCATACAATTCATTTTTGCTAAATTTCTCCATAAACTAAATAGAACCCCTCTCAAAGAAGCTTTTGTGAAGTTGGATTAGAGATTACCAGCTTATATCTCTATAACTTACTAGTTTGAGCTTGATAAAGTATGCTGTCAATTAGAAAAGCATCACTGTTCTAAATGTGGTGGCTTTTTTTTTTGAGGACAGAAAATTCATGTGAGTTTAAGCATCAATATAACACAAGTTATATGTTCTTAAAAAGAACAAGAAGTAAGCTCCAGCATATTGGGGAGCTTCCCTATGCAGGGCTTATGGGATGACACAAACAATCACAAATCACAAAACATGACACCCAAGATGAGACAGTGAGGACAGGTTATGATCTCTAATGGTAAAAAGAAGAATACTACCTGGACAACTAGGGAGTACCAAGATGGCCTGTTCTGCTCACTAAAACTTAAGAATAAATCCTCAATTTTGCAGACTCACTTTTTTTTAATTGGATTAAGTAGCTTCCCTGAACTACAGTGTTCAGCTGAGGAAACAAATGATCTAATTGAGTCTTCTACTGCTATAAATGTCTCACAGAATAGGTGACTGGAAAAACACAGACGTTTAACCCCGCAGCTCAGGTCCATTGCTTAACCTCTAGTCTGAAGCTCAGTGCACCATCCTTTTCATTCAGTCACTGAGTGGGTCATAAACTACATCATGTAAATAGATGAACCCTAGCTTTGATTAGATAAAGTCTTGTGTGGCTAGCCGTGGCTTGGGGAGTCAGTAATCCTCAATAAGCACTTTAATGGTTCAGGGTGTGTTTGACTCTGAAAAGACATAGAACATCTCGCTTAAACACTAAGCTGTTTATGAACCAAGAAAACTTTAGACTGACTCATTACTTGCTTCACTTAGTGTTCCCCATATTGACACATTCCAATGGTGGCTAACTAGACCCTGTTGAAGGAGGTCTGTGTCACAGTTCAGTGGAAACAACCTGAATATGTTGTCAGGGGCAAAAGGACTGGTGACCAAGCCAGCTTGGTGGTTCAGAATGACAGTGTGGTCTATACACAGGAAGTTGCTTGCCCTTTAGTGTGTGTTGGCATGGTGCATCTGAGCACTGGCTCAATAAAAACACTACCTGCGCTGGAAAACTTGAAATCAATGCCATGGAGTAGGGTTGCTTGATGGAGGCTGGAACCCTCAATCCTTCTTGCTTTATCTGGGCAGGCTTCCCAAGGGCATGGGAAATCTTAGCCAATTTCTTCTTCTAAATATGAGTCATGTCAACTTACGTAGGATGTGTAACTTTATCAACCTCAGGTATGCTTACTGATTAAGTATTTAGTGAATAGGACAAATGTTGGATATGTTCTAGTCTTTAAAAGAATGGAGACAGAATAACACAATAAAAAGAGTGCTGGAGACAGATTCAGATCCAAGCTCTGGTATTTGCTTGTATGTGTGACTTTGAGGAGGTCACTTAACTAACCTGGACTAGAGCTCAGATTCCTCGTCTTTAAAATGAGGGAGTTGGACTGGATGTAGACTCTGATGTCCTTTCTTCTGGATCAGGGGTTCTTAACTCAGGGTCTTTAAACTGTTAATATTATGATAACTGTATAACATGTCATTTAAAAACATGGTTCTAAGAAGGGTCCCATGGTTTTCACCAGATGACCCAAAGAGACCACAAAACAGAAGAGGTTAAGAACCCTTGGGCTAGATCTATAATCTATGAAGAGAACTTTTGCACTAATCGGTATAAAGTATGACAGTTATGTGGATCAAATCACTCTTACTATCTGTTTGTTTTTAACTTAAAGCAAGATCAAATCGATAGGGCCCTTGCATTTTTTTTTTAAAGCTAGTGAATGCCTTCTTTTTTTGAATATTTAAAATATACTTGCTCAATGAACTTTCACTGGGGGAAAAGAACCTGTTACTTTTATAATGGATAATCCATCCCTTGGGAAGAAATTAGACATTCTAAATTCATAGGATCACAGACATAGAGCTAGCAGGAAACTTAGGGATCATCTGTTCCAATTCCTTCACTTTAGAGATGGAGACAATAGGATACACTGAGGTTATGGTACTTTTTCAAGGTAACACAAGTAATAGATGGAAGAGTCAGAATTTGAACCCAGCTCCTCCATCTCAAAATCTATTTTAGGTATTCTAGGCCAGAAGTGTCAAAATCAGAGCCAGCAAGAACAGGCAAAACTCTTAAAGGAAATAGAACCAAATTAAAATGTAAGTGGAAAACAGTCAACAAAAATAAATAAAAATACGACATAACATAGGTGATTGAATTTATGATTTGTGAGTTTGTGATTTTTTGTGAATTTCTGATTTGTGAGTTTGTGATTTTTTGTGAATTTCTGATTTGTGAGTTTGTGATTTTTTCAAGTCAGCTGCCAGGGATCTATTTCTGTTTGAGTTCGTAGGCCAGGGCTGTCCAAAATGCGGCACACGGCCATTTATGTGGTCTGCCTACAAGCATAGAAATTTACCTAAGTGCTTTAGTAAAGGAAGCCAAGCTACCACAGAGCTCTCACTAAAATGGCAAATTAAAATGTATTATCTATTGTTTCAATAAAAACCTAAGGTTGGACAGCCGTGATGTAGGCCATAGTTATTCTTTTTCAGTCTTGTAAGGTGTTTTCCCTAGTCTTTCTCCTTTTTTTCTAGGGACAGCTAGGTGTGGCTCAGTGAATAGAGCACTGGCCTAGAATCAGAAAAACTGGAGTTCAAATGTGGCCTCAGATACTGACTAGCTGTGTGACCCTGGGCAAGTCACTTAGCCTTGTTTGCCTCAATTTCCTCATCTGTAAAATGAGCTGGAGAAGGACATGACAAACCACTCCAGTATCTTTCTCAGGAAAACACCAAATTGGGGTCACAAAGAGTCAGACAGGCCTGAAAAATGATTGAACTAGAAAACAATGTTTCTCTTTCTGTGTGGTCAGGAAGACATCAGACATGCCTAGAAAGAACATATTCCCTTATTACATAGCAAAATCTTTTGTTCAAAGCTAATTTCACCTGCTTTCTCCTCTGTGAAGCCTTCCCTGATTTATCCTTTGGTCCCATCACATTCTACTTTGTATCATATGATTTGTAAATTCCTATTGCTTTTTCTTCCACTGATACAACTAAGTAACTTCTATGCAACAATGAATTGCCTGGGACACTTAGAAGGCGTCCCTTTACCTCCCTAAACCTTAGTTTTCCCATCTGTAAAGTGGGTGGTGGGACTAGATGGGTTCTGAGGGACCCTCTAGCTCTACGAGCATATGGCTGGTGGTCCACGGTCACACAGCTAGCATAGGTCAGAGGCAGGACTCAAACCCAGCTCTTCCTGAGTCTCAAGGCTCCTCTCATACCAGTATATCATGCTGCCTCTTATATGCTATATAATTGACACTTAATAAATGCTTCTGTAATAAATAAATTGCATCTTATCAAATGAAAGGGTGGCTCACTCAAAGTCATAAACGAAAGTTCTCTAGAGAACGTCATATTGAATAAAGTATCAATTATTAATAATATTGAAATAGCTAAAAATATTCTGTTCCTACAAATGATTCCCTTAAAATAGATGTCTCAAGCCCTGTCGTGGGAAATCAGCCCCTTTTCTTATTATGAAGAATTAGGAAGGAAGAATGTTAATCCTTTTAGGACATCGGCACATCAAATTATACCAGAAATTGACCTGTAAGGGACTCTTAAATGAAAGTTAAGACACCAGCCTCCCAAAGAACGGCATTCCAAATGCCTTGCTGACATAATATGGGGAGAGATCTTAGAGTTCTTCTTCATGCAACTGGTACTACTTGTTAAAATGAAGATTGCAAAATCAAAGGTCAGAGAAGAAATTTTAAAGGTCAGTTTATCCCACTACTTTTATAGAAGGAAATATTTGTACCATCTTGGTCAACTAGTTAGCTTAAAAAAAATTTTTTTAAACATTTATATGCAACAACTATAATAATAGAATATTCAAGTGTTGGTACCTAAGCTCTTGCCTTCCTAATAGGGATGATTTTTCTTCTTCCTCATTATAATGGAGTGAATTTTTAATCTGACCTCCCTTTGGAACACCTAGCAGTTGGTATTTTAGACGACTTGATCAAGCATTTGGGGTTTTCTTGGCAAAAATACTGGAGCAATTTGCCTTTTCCTTCTCCAGCTCATTTTACAGATGAGGAAACCGAGGCAAACAAGGTTAAGTGACTTGCCCAGGGTGACGTAGCTAACACCAATTATATGCTAGGCACTTTGCTAATTTATGATGATACAAAGGAAAAAATGCAAAAAATAACCTATGTCTTCAAGGAACATATTCAGATAAGAAAAAAAATATGTAACCAAATGGATATATATAAAACATACAGAATAGATGATACAAGATAACCTTGGCACAGTGAGTGGAGCACAGGGCCTGGAGTCAGGAGGACCTGAGTTCAAATTCAGCCTTAGATACTTAATATCTGTGTGACTCTGGGGCAAGTCACTTAATTTGCCTCAGTTTCCTCATCTGTAAAATGAGCTGGAAAAGTAAATGACAAATCACTCCAGGATCTATGTCAAGAAAACCCCAAGAGGGGTCACAAAGAGTCAGGCACAACTGAACCACAATCACTAACCTTTAGGGGGGAAGCCCCCCTGGAGAAAATGGTGTTACTTGAGCTGAGTCTCAAAGTAAGCCAAGGATTCTAAGAGGCAAAAATGAAAAGGGGGAGCCTTCCAAGAATGGAGTGAGGGGGTGGCAGCCAGTGCAAAAGGTAGTAGCTCTCCACCTCTGGTAGGGTAATAACATGTAAAAACAACTAGAAAGGAGATAGAAAGGGATTATGTTGCAAGGAATTTGGAATGCCTAACAGAGGAGTTGATGATAGGGAATCACTGGAGCTTACTGAGTACAAGGTGACATGGGCAGACCTGCACTTAAGGAGAACTCATTTTGGCAGCTTATGTGGAGCGGAAAAATATTTAGGACAAGGAGATCAATTAGATGAGAGCTTAAATAGTTGGACTCTGTGTCTAATATTATTAACTCTATACACATGGTTCCAAAATTAGCCTTTAGTAAGAAAGATTCTGATCCTAACTTCTTACTCCCTGTGTGACCTTAGGAAAATGACCTTACCTCTCTGGGCTCCCTTCCTTATCTGTAAAATGAAGGGCTTAGACTAGGATCTTGGAAGTTAGAGCTAGAAGAGGCCTTGGAGGCCATCTACTTCAGCTTCTTCATTTTGTAGATGAAGAAACCTAAGCGGGAGATTCAATGACTCGCCCAAGGCTATAGCAAATAAGCAGAAAAGCCCTACAAGGACTGAAATCAGGTCACTCCTTACACCAGGACACCCTCCACATTGATTATTGTGTGGAAAGGACCTTAGAGACCATTTAGTCCATACTCTTTCCTTCATTTTAAGTATAACCCAGGACTCGAGTCTATTTGCATGAGTCTCTAACATTAGTGAAAATTGTTTATCTTTGTGCCTTAATGAGAACCCTACAAAAAGATGAAAAAATTGAGACCCAGACAGGCAAAGGGACTTACCTAAAGTTACAAAGTTAAAACTTGTGGAGACAATCTCTAAATCCCTTTTCAGCTCTAAAAAGCCTTTATCAACCTCACTCTAAGAAATATATAATCTAATATAAAAAAGAAATATATACAAAACATATATACTCAAAGAAATATATACGTGTATACACACATGCACATACATGCATATGCACATACATATGTATGTATATGTGTGTGTAGATAAATATAGATATGTATTAGTCCTTCCTAGAAGCAGGGAAAATACTGCTACATCCTTTTCCTCACCAAAACCATTGGTTTTGGCTTCAGAGGGCTACTCAGAGTATTTAGTACTTATTTGTAGTCAGAGAGTTAATCCATATGACACTACTTGCTCTGTGTGTGTGTGTGTGTGTGTGTGTGTGTGTGTGTGTCTTTGTGCATGCTCTCAGGTGTGTTGGAGCTAGGAGAGGCTGTGCATAACTTGAGAGATATTAACTTCTGAATTTTTATTTGGTGATACTTCTCATTAACTTTGATTCCTTACCCTTCCTTCCCAGCAGATACTAAACTGTGTAGATGTGCTTGAGCATAAAACCGAGAGTTAGGTCCCAGGAGAAGAACTGGAGGCTATGTTGCTGTGATTCGAGCACACAATGTTTCTTGTCTCTGGGTCTCATTTTGCTTGTCTCTCTGCCCAAGGAAAGAGAGGGATCTCATTTTAGCAACTTCTGAAATTCACTAGGGGACCCACAATAATGTAAAGCCCTAAATCATCTGGCTTGGCACTCTAGATTCCTTTATGGCTTCAATAGTTTCTCCAAGCTTTCCTCTCTGTTGCTACAAACCAGACATGGACTATGCATTTCTGGTCACCTCACCTTCCATTTCAGCTTGCCAGTCAGTAACTTACTGAGAAGTCCATAACTTCAAAACTGACAGCTAGTCATTGCTCTAGAATCTCTGCTGATCCCATCTCCCAAGTCCTGCAAACAGGGCTGAGGTAGTGCTTCCTGAGATGGTATGTAAGGTAAGCAGATTTAGCCTCATTTTAAGTTAGATGAATGGTAACCTTGGAAGAAATAGCCAGATAAGAAGTCAGACTATAAGGGATAGAGAAGTGAGCATAAGTTAATTTCTCACTATGATCTAAAATAATACTTCACTTATCCAAGGGTGACTTACCTGACAATTATAAGAACTATTTAGAAGTCAAGACTTTTTCTGCTTCTTCTAAAGGTGTCTAAACTGTTGTCCAGGTTTGTGTGTTTTTACTTGTCAGAGACCACCATCGAGTTACTTGGCTTACTTACTTTCACAATTCAGACAAATCTCTTTCTAGTTTTACCAGTCCATCTTAAACTTGGAGGAGGATCGGGTCGTACAAGGATCCCTAGGGGTAGCAGCAAAAATATGTGTCCAACAACTTGATAGCAAAAGGAAAACTATTACAAACATTACAATCTGGGGCTAATTTAATGTAAAGGCAAACAGTCTCATAATACATGCTCTACACAAGGGCCAAAGTGTAAGCTAGAGATCGAAGTGACTTCTCTACTCAAAAACCTGCTGTGGCTCCCCACTGCTTCTAGAATAAAGCTACCTTCCTAAATTGTGTAATTCTAAGCTCCTAGCAAAGAATTTGTGCTCACTTCCCTATGCCTTACAGTCTGACTTCTGATCCTGACATTTTTAACAAGGTTACCATTGATCTACTTAAAATGAGGCTAAATCTGCTCACCTTTTCTCCTTGAGACCTTAGTTTTCTGTCCAATTAGCTGTTGAAACCTCTTATGTTGTGCTTCCTCTCCATCAGGATGTGAGATCCAGAAGAGCAGAGACTGCCCCCCTTCTTCATTGAATCCTTATCCCTTAGCACAGTGCCTGAGTACAGTAAGTGCTTAATAAATGCATATATTCATTGTCAAAAGTCAAGTTCCCCCGACCAAGCAAACTATGGCAAAACCCCAGTTTGTACCTGCTTGGACATAGTAATAACTGGCATCTCTGTGGAATTTCACATACATCCTCTTGTTTGAGTCTGACAACCTAATGAGGTAGATACTACAGGTATCTTGATTTCACACTGGGCTTTCAGGATGATCCCGTAGACATTTAACTATAAAGTTCTGGAAAGGGGATTCAAACCTAGATTTTCCTGAGTCTCAACCTACCACAAAAGCAGCATTTTATCCACCAGGCTACAAGGCCTCTGTTCAGAAACAGGAACACAGACCAATCTTAGACAAGGAATATGCCTTAGACCCCTGCTGAGACATTAACTCCACTGAGGCTTAGTGGAATTTAAGATAGTAAGGACAAAACAGTGTGTGAAAATGATGTTGTGGTTTGGATGAAACTAATATCACCTGCCTCAAAAAAAATTTATTTGGTTTAGGTTTCTCTGCTCCGGGCTGATGCACATTTTAGTGTATTTAGTTCTCAGTATACAACGAATCATTATTTCAAATACAGATGTTTCTAAACAAGATACTTCCTTGTTCTCTCCAGAAGAATATAATGTTTTTTGAGATTACACCATTGCATTGGCATCAGGGTAGAGAATGTGAGCAACCTTCAGCAATTATTTTTGAGATTTATGTGCACGATTGTCACTATAGGTCAAGCCACACAGGGACTGATTTGAATGTCCCATTGTATCCTTAGACCCATATATTCAAAGGATGTATATGGCACATTTAATGTAGTTATTTCCTAACGCTTCAGGATTGTTTCATGCCAGGGAGAGAGAAACTCAAATCTCTGATAGTAATGCAGACAAGAAAGTTCTGCAGGCTTTTTAAAAAAATATCTTTACAAATCTGACTTGATCAGTATGCTAGATAGGTAGGTATCTCTTATCTTTATGGGCTCTGCAATCCCATTATTAACTTTTCCAGAAGGAACTAGAGTTTTGGCTGATGTATTGATGTCCTCTTGACCTGGAAAATATAAGTGGTCCCACATGTCATTCACTGAGTTAGTATTCAGGTGCTTGGTTTTAGCTGTTCTAACAGTCAGCTAGAAGAAAGTTCCAAGAGACAATAATTGTTTTCAATGTGAGAAAGGCAAATACCGCAAATCTGGGCTGGATTTATTGTTTTGTTGATTGTATAGATAGAGATGTTAGTAATGCAGATAAAACTCATATGTCATACCTACATATTTTTGTTTTCTGAGAGCCATTTGTTAAATATTTACCCAAACACTACTAGCCGAGAGAGGTTTAGTCAGTGCTGAAGCTTTAGCTTTAGGGCACCTGGGTGGTACAGAGGATAGAGTACTGAGCCTGTAGTCAGGAGGACTCGTCTTGCGAAGTTTAAATCCAGCCTCATGCATGTACTAGCCGTGTGACCCTAGGCAAGTCACTTAACCCTGTTTGCCTCAGTTTCTTCATCTGTCAAATAGCAAGCCATTCCAGTATCTTTGCGAAGAAAGCTTCAAATGGTGTCAGGAAGAGTTGATCATGACTGGAATAACTGAACAATGGGACTTTAAAAGTAGCCAGATCAAGAAGAAGAAGGGTGGTTGTTGAAAAAGCATAGAACCTTTCATGTTACCTTCATATATTCTATGTGTATTTTATAGTACAAGATAATTTGTATGTTATCACCTCCATTAAAAAGTCCACCTTTTGAGGGCAGGGAACGTCTTTTGGCTTTTTTTTTTATGCCTGGCATTTAACACACAATTCCTGACACAGACTAAGTATTTAAGAACTGTTTCTTGATTGCTTGACTAAGGTATGAATATCACCAGGGTCCTACACAGGCACAGAGACCACCCTTTCCATCAAATGATTTATCAGCTTTTTAATACAGCCCTTATTCCTTCAAAGAGCTTAAAACATAGCACAACAAGGGGAATAGGGACAGGGAATACATGAGGAGACTAGATACCCAAATCCCTAGAATTACAGGACCTGGGTTCAAATCCCACCTCTGATTTTTACTTACCAGTGTGTCCTTAGTCAATTCACTTAACCCTGTTGGGCCTCTATTTTACCTCATCTATAAAATGTAGAGGTTGGCCTTAGAGGGTTTCTGAGGTCCCTTTTGTCTTTAGATCCATGCTTCTGCATACATTTCTACAACGGTGTATTTCTCAGTCTTGTCTCATCTTCCTCATCCCAAAAAATAAAACTATATGCAACTTTTAAAGGAATACCCATGGTTTGGTTCTTTTTCTTTTCATCCTTCTTATATCCTTTGTATCAGTACTTAATACAGTGGGCCTTCAGTCTGACCTAGTGCCTATAAGACACTGACAGTGAATAGACTAATTCTCAAGGGCACTAGCTTGTACATGTCCTCAGCTTAGGAAGGTTTCCCTGGGAAACTCAGATGCCCTCTGGTTCTACTCCACAAAATAGGCCATGAGGGCCTAAGATTGAGATACCCCTTAAGGGTTTCTGCATCCATTCTTTAACCACCCCCTTGCAGTCATTCTTTAGAGGCCATTTGTGCATGGAAAAATGAGCAGCAAGGCCTCTGGCAGTACATATTTTCCCTAGGGCTCTTTTAAGAGGAGACAGGCTTACTGGAAGCTTTTACTTAAAAATCAAGGGTGGGGTCACTCACTCACAGTGAGCCAGGAAGACTTAAATTGCCAAACTAAGAACTCAAACTTCTAACATGTGCCTGAGAAGAAGAAAGTCTCCAAAAATCCAAGCACTGATTAGAGGGAGTGTACCGAAACAAAGTTAAATTCTTTGATCTCCAAGGAGTATCTTTGAGCCAGCCAAATGCTGTATTCTGGGCAGCAACATCCTTTTTAATGGGCTGATTGGTACCATTCAATGTGTACCAAGCCATTAAGTGACTTTCCAAAGTTTATATTTGGACTAGCTAAAATTATAAAGCTGGGGGTCTCTCTCTGTCTCTGTCTTTGTCGCTCTCCTCTCTCTCTCTCTCTCCTCTCTCTCTCTCTCTCTCTCTCTCCCCCTCCCTCCCTCCCTCTCTCTCTCTCTCTGTCTCTCTCTCTCTCTCTCTCTCGTCTCTCTCTCTCTCTATCTCTCTCTCCTCTCTCTCTCTCTCTCTGCTCGTTACCTCTTATCTGGCTGCATCCATTTGCCCACAGGTAGTTTTACACAGGAAACTCACTTCTCCCTTCAAGATTATCATGGTACGCTGGTTCTCCAACGGAGGCTAATCCACAGAGGCTTGTGATGAGTGGTTCTCTGGAGAATTAAGTTGGTTTTCTGCTATCTCCCATCTCCTTGGAATCTAAGTCCTAGCTGCGACCTGAGGAAAAATACATTTGACTTCAGTTCCTTTATCTGTAATCCATAATCTATAATTCATATCCAGCTTACTCTAGAATTTTCTGATCTACTAAGCCATTTAAAGATGGGAAGGACTATGACATCAAGCTTTAAAAAGTCTTATAGGGAGGTCTATCATCCTCATTTGGGTCAGGCCAAACAGGAGATCACATCTGGCAACTTATTATCCTTTGGATGCTCTGAAGGCCAACAGGCTGATTCAGTCAATCTCTAGGTTGGCTTGATTGAAATAGAGCAAATATTGCCCTAAGAAATCTGCCCTGTTGTCTTTCATATAGGATATTGAGCCCCTAATCATGAACAAATTCACCCAATCATTTTTAATTAGGGAAAGAATTATCTTTCCTCTTCTTTTTTTTCTCTTTCTTTTGCTTTTCTCTTTCTTCTCTTTCTTTTTTCCTCTATACCAACACTTAGCAATTGCTCATTAAAAATAATATTCTTCACAAACTAAATTTTTTTTTGTTTATAATTTGAAGATCCCATTTGATTTTGTCCTAGAGATAGAAATGAAACATTCCCTGCCTTGGAGGGTTAAGTATAAATGACACGTGCTTCCTGTGAATGCATAACTTGTGTGTAGCATTCTGGCTTACAAACATGTTCTCCAGTTACTAGGGCCCCACAGCCAGGCGAAGTACTTTAACTGGGAGAAAATTGACTGTTGCCTATTCCCTTGTATGTTTGTAAATATGCACAAGTTCCCCCAAATGAACTATTGGCTTCATTAATCTCCCTGCTCCCTAGACGTGGCATTTGCAGGAAGAGTGGAGCAGCCCTTTCTAATAGGATAGGAATTTGAGCAGTTACAGGAGGAAAATATTGGCTCCAGAGTCAGGAACAAAATAACTCTGATTTTGCAGCATCTCTGGCAACTTCTTATTCCCAACTGGAGACTGTGAAGATGGTGATAAAGGCCAGTTCTTGACCTCCACGGTTTGGCTTGGAAGTTAATATTTTACATTAATCCATCACTTCAGCTAAAACAGGCACAAAGTACCAAGGGAAAAGGAAAGCTCGTACTATAAAAAGGACAAAGTACTGGACATTCTAGTAAAGATGTTTATGCCACTTTTTATAATGTTCCTGACTCTTGTTTTCCTTGGCCTGCCTCTGTTTTGTTTGGTCCTTCCTTGAGGAGCCAGCCAAGTAGCTGGCATTTGGAAGTCAATTGGGTTACTATAGCGAAGAGAAACAGCTCATCAAATACAGGTAAATAAGGAACAGGGGACCATTACCTCATCTTGCCACATTTATTAGGATGCTATCCTAAGACTTCAAAAAAGTAAAAACCTTGTCAAGGAAACCTTTAGCAACTGTTGGCATGAGGGAGTAGCTTGAAAGATGGCCCAACAAACAGACAGCTAGGCGGTGCATTGAATGGGGTGCTGGGTCTGGAGTCAGAGAAACCTAAGTTCCAATCCAGCCTTAGGTACTACTTAAGCTGTGCAACTTTGGCCAGTCACTTAAACTCTGTCTGCCTCAGTTTCTTCATCTGTAAAATGGGGACAGTAACAGCACTTACCTCCCAAGGTTGCTTCGAGGACCGAATGAAATAATAATTGTAAAGCATTTAGCACAGTGACTGACACATAGGAAGTGCTATCCGTCATTGTTCAGTCATCTTCAGTTGAGTCTGACTCTTCATGACCCTTTTGGGGTTTTCTTGATAGAGGTACTGGAGTGGTTTGCCATCTCCTTCTCCAACTCATTTTACAGATGAGGAACTGAGGCAAACAGGGTTAAGTGACTTGCCCACAGTCACACAACTAGTAAGTGTCTGAGGCCAGATTTGAATTCAGGAAAAGGAGTCTTCCTGACTCCAAGCCCAGAACTCTATCTACTGCACCACCTAGCTGTCCCAAGTGCTATTTAAATGTTAACTATTTTTTTTCTTTTTAGGGGGGAAAAGGAGGGGAGGCAATCGGGGTTCAGTGACTTGCCCAAGGTCACCCAGCTAATAAATGTCAAGCTCATCAGGCTGGATTTGAACTCAGATCCTCAACTCAAGGGGGAAATCAAAAGATCTATAGAAGTCTCTAGAGCATTGCTACCATTCATTGTATTCTTATTACAATTTTAAATTGTAGCTCTCATGAGCACTGTGAAACCTTTTTTCTGTGTCTTGTTTTTCCCCCCACTTCCACTTCCCACTTGTTCCATATAAGTACCCTAGTTAATCAGAGAATCTCATACAGTTTAGAACTGAAGGAACCCTAAATCCCTTGATTCTTATACATAATAAAATGGAAGGCCAGAGAAGAAAAGTAACTGCAGAAATAGTGAAAACCTAAACCCAGATATTTCTTAGAGGGTAATCTTCTTCTACCCCCAGTCTAATACTTGATTGTAATACTTGTTCTGAGACGGTTAGAGTTGTAATGGTTAACACCTGTCCCTCAAGTAATACCACGATTTGGATTATACTTAGCCTCTCCCAATCAAGGAATGCCCTATTCACTGAATGGGCATTACTTCACTCAAAGTGAGAACCTGAAAAGACCTTAGCCTGAAAGGGCCAAGGTCTCCCAATGCATCCTGGGCCCTCTCCAGTCATCCTGGCGAATATCAGGCCCCTGGATCCAGATGGCGCTGGAGGACAAATACTGCCTCAGACCAGTTTGCCATTGCTTCCCAGAATGATGATGAGTGCATAATGAGTGGAATGTTCTAGATTTGGGTTCCGAGGATTCCGAGGAGAAAGTGAGGCTGGTGACCTTGCACAGCCCTCCCTCACTCAAATCAAAGTCAGCTGTAACTCATGCCATCTTGGTCCTCTTTGAGAATGAAGGACAAACACCACCGAAGCCTCTCCCAATAGCCTATAATTAAGATTAGAGTTGTTTAATGAGTTAGGTAATTGACCTTAACTGTCCTTAGAAATATTCAGTTAAAATTTTGAAATAAATTCTGCAGGTGCCTTTTGTTTACTCAATGGGTTAATACTTGGACCCTTGAGGGAGTGTGAAGAAAGTAGTTTGGGGAGATATAGCTGATTTTAGTCTGTACTTATTGAAGTTCCTAAGGCAAACTTTATTCAATCTACAATACTGCCTCAGACCAGTTTGCCATTGCTTCCCAGAATGATGATGAGTGCATAATGAGTGGAATGTTCTAGATTTGGGTTCCAAGGATTCCATTTGGAATCTTCACTGTGCCACACTATATTCACCTCTGGCAGGTTACCCTCTCTGGATCTCAGTTTCTTTATCTGTAAAATGAGGGAGTTGGGCCCCACTCATATTACTTTTGAGTTCCCTTTCAGATCAAGATCACAGTTGACATCTAAATTAACCCAGTCTGTGTTAGTCCCATGTGAGTAGGCCAGTGCTAGGCTGATGACAGTGTTCTCACCCCGAGTTGTAGTTTAAAAATCACAGTGTGACCAGGCATGAACCTGTGACAGGAGGCAAATTCCTACCAGTGTAAATGCTAATGTAGTCCTCTCCTGTGCTCTGTTGGAAAAGGGGAAGCAAAGGACTTATGAGCTCCTAACAAATCATGTGCTCAGAGACACTTGGAAAGGGGAAATTCCAAGTTACAATCCAAGGGATAATGCCCCAGTTGGACAAGGTCTAGAATCTAATCAGATTAACTTTTAACTCCACCCCCAACAAACAAATGCCACTTCTTAATTTCAGAGGAATCAACTTCGTAAATAAGTGGGCAGAGAAGTGACAGTTTCATGATCTTGGACAAAAGTGGCAATTTCAACCCTCAGCCCTTTAGTGAGGGAAGTAGCCTGCTTTATCTCACAACTTAGTTCTTTCATTTTAATTGGCTCTGAATTAAAAAAAAAAAGTCCAGACCTTAGCAGACAGTAGCACTTTGGTTTGGCTGCTGGCTACTGATTTGTCATCCCTGATTTCCCGATTCCAATTCTTTTTTTTTTTTGCAAAATAGTTGGGAATGCCTTGGGCATGGGACAACACTGGACATAGGAGTCACCTGACAAATGAGAAGTTCTGTGCCTACCTTTCAGTTACAATGTACCTATCTAGGAATATATAACTTCTTACTCTATTTCCTCCTTTGACTTAAAACTCTGTTTCTCCCAGCTCCTATAGGCCAGAGTTTTAAGTGTTTCTACAGTGTTTCTGTCAGTACTTATCCTCTTTTCTCACTTCCCTGACATGGGGAAAATGTCATTCTAACTCAAAACATCACTTTTGTACTTTTTTTTTTAAATCACCACTCCAGACTTGATCTCTTATTTGCATTCATGTTTCATCCCTCCCCCGCAAGCCTATTGATTGAGAATGAAGTTATAATACTTGATCAATTTAATGAAAGAGTAATATATTGCAGCTTTACATGCAAATTTGGAGAAGTTTTTGGGAGAGGCTGCAAACTGGCATTTACCTGGTTTTCCTTGTCTGTCCAGTATGTGTCGATTGTCTTGGATACTTGAAAAATTAATTCTCTCTTGCTCCTTACAGTAACTCCATCTCTTCCCTTTGTGCTGGTTGACCCCCATGTCTGGAATTTTCTCTCCTTGCTTCCACCTCTTAGAATCTCTAGTTTCCTGCAAGTCCTGAGCTATATTCCATGTGTCAAACTTAAAAAACCTATGATGATTTCCATAAACATCAATTCATACACAGGTTTTTTTGCCCCTCTCAACTATCAAATTTGTTTTTAATGATAGCAGGTACATAACTAGAAATTCTTAGGTAAACCTAGGGCAAACTTAATTGTAGGTAGGTGGGGGGAGAATCCTAGTTGGGACCTTTTTGTCCTCCTCCCTCCCAGCCCAGCTCATCCTGGAACCACCCTGTAGTTATGCTACTCCTCTCCCTGGAATGAACGTGGTATAGAAAAGTACAGCCTAGCTCTGCAATGCCCCATCTCTGTGAGTGGCACGTTGTTGAAGAATTACTTTCCAGGCAGAATTCTTGTCTCCAGGCTGCTCCATATCTACACAGCCCCTTTATCTAGGAGCAATGAGTCCCAAGAAGTAAATAGCCCGTTTCCTTGAAGGGCCCCATCCCCACAAGCAAAAAAGAGCCTAGGAGAACCAACCATAAATGCACCTGCTCCCATGTGGACAATTACACTTGGTTTTGAATAACATCACTCTGGAGGATCTTGCCCCAATCTGTTCCTTATCCTGAGACCAACCGAATAGGGATCTGGAATTTCTTGCCCCTCCCTTTTGTAGGAAATTGCCACAGGGAAGAGGTCTGCCCCTCTGGGCCGAGTCTTAGTGGCCCTGCTCATTAGTTGGCCTAGTCTCCAGTTTTTAGGAGGTGTCACTTATGAGGGGGTGAGGTTTTTAGGGGGAGAGTTTTTGGAAGGAGAGTATGAAATGTACTGGTTGGATGGCCTCAAACTCATTTTTGTTAAAAGGTGCTACTGGCTCAAAAATGGGTTTTCCCTCCGCACCCCCCTCTGCCCCCCTACCCCCCCTCCCCCGCCAACTTCCACACACACACCCTTACATGGTCTTTGCCCATAGCAAGACTTTTAAGTATTAGTATTTTTCAAACCACACTTCCTGGTCAACCTGAGCATTCACAGCACCAGTAACTTTACGGTGTACACTCACCTATAAAACAGTATCCTATTCTGTCTTAGCTAAGGCACTTTGATAGTTGGCTTTCCCAATCTTTATTCAACAAACATTTAAGGGCCTATTATTTGCTAGGAAATAGTGAAAGAGAAAACTAGTTCCTGACCTCGAAGAGCTTAAACTCTAATACATATAATTAAATCCTTTATGGATGAAATAATGTCTCTTAAGAAAACTAAACTCATGATAAATTTGTGTTTTCTTTAAAGAGCAAGACTTACCAGAGAACTCTTCGTTTAGGCTGAATTGAGAGTGCACCAAAATCAAGCTCATTAACATGATAGAATATCATATCTGTGGAATGTGATGTCTTGATACTTTGGAGATCAAGTCCGTGACAATTATATTGAATGTTACTCTCCTTTGTGTACTCTGTAGTCCAGTCAAACTGCCATTTCCCCCACATAAGACATTCCTCTGTACCTTTGCAGAGATTAACATGCCTCCAGCTCTACCCCCTGCCTAGAATGCCCTCCCTCTTCCCCCTCTGCCTCTTAGAACCTGGGAGCTTCCTTCAAGACTCTGCTCAAACCACTTTCTTACAAGAATATTACTGTCTTTTTACTTTTCAAACCTCACCCACAAGTGTTACTTTGCATTTATTTATTTTTACATTCATTGATTTCCTCCCCTCCCCCATAGAAAGAAAGCTTCTTGAGGGCAGGAACTACTCAATTTTTGTCTTTGGTTTCCCCTCCCCCAAACCCCTGCCCCATGCCAATGCATAGTAAGCCTTTAATAAATGCATTTTGAATGAATAAATCTCGAGCATTTTTGGTTACTTAGTTTCCACAATAGTTATCTCTTTGAATAGAACTGACAGGAGGGCAAAAGCTTATGAACTATAAACTTTTTTTTTTACCTTTAATCTTTGGATATCCCTAAATGGTTAGTTATTTAAAAGCTTGGAAGGAGACAAAATTTAGACTACTGACCTCTGTAAGAGAGCCCTCAGAACTCTTAACTCATTAGGGCTTTGAGATATACTTACTTAAAAATCTGAATAAGTCCTCTGATTTTTCTTTTTTTAAATAATAAATGAACGTGATTCTGTAGATACCTTAAAGAGAGAGAAGAAATATGGGGAGGGGAGGGGAGAGAGGGGGCCCCTGAGAGAGAGAATTAAGTGTAGGTTTGTTTGGAGAAGGTTTTATGAATCCAAGGGTATAGTCTTCCTGGACTTAACAATTAATAGTGTCTCTTGACTTTAGTTAAGATTTGTCTTCTCAGTTGTTGCAAAACAAGATATGCTTTTGTCTTTTGGGAATGATTCAGATATTCTTGTCTAGAAAAACTTGGGACCCTAGATTTGTATGTTAACCATGAGGATATAACTTTTTCCCTTTTTATCCCCCCAATTGAACCTACTAGAGCAGAGACTCTGTTGCAAAATGTACTGTATTGATATTGCCACTTAGATAATGGTGTAAAGAAATTAATAGATTGTAGATGTCTAGCCTTGTCAAATTGACCTTCTAAAAACAATGTTTCCTCAGGAACAAAAAACAGTACATAATTATTAGCTTGCTTAATTCTATTGAGACTCATTCCATTCTAATTTGCTGGCTGTTGGGAAAACTGAAAGATAATTAGAACTAACCCAAAATAATGTGGACCTCAGGAGTTCTGTGGTTGGTTACCTGCTGTTATGGCTTTTAAAGGAGAGCCTTGATGACCACTTGTTGGTAATGTAAAAGACATGATTTTTGAGGTCTGAGTGGGATGAGTGATCTTCAAGTTTCCTTCCAACTCTAAGAATTCAATGACTACCATCTACCATTTTTCAAAATTATGTTTATAGGCAATGGTAGTAATAGCCCACTTCTACCCAAATCCTTAAAAAAAGGGGAACAGACTTTAAGAAAAAAAAAGATTTATGCTTACCATATTCTCCCAATAAATCCTTTCTGGTTTCTCTCAACTAAAACATCAAATTAGTTGTATAGTTAGTGAAGTTTGTTCTTCACTAATCATCGAAGTCAACTACTTCGAAGTATGTGGCTTCCTTTTTCCCCCAGAGCCGGAACACCTGGCTTCAAGTCCCACCCTTGACACCTACTGCCTCTGTGACCCTGGGCAAGTCATTTAACTTCTTAGTGTGCTAAACTCTCTAAGACCATAAGTTGCAGAGAAGGTGTCTAATTGCATTGGCTAGAGGAATTCCCCACCTCTGAGAATTCTCTGTACCAAAGAAACCCCCTCCTCATCTCCCCCCGTTCAAGTCCCTATTCCTCCCTTTTACTCCATAACCAATATTCTTTCTACTGTGCTAAACTACTTAAAATAATTTAGTAATCTCCTTGCCTTTACTATTTGTTATGTCTAACAACATCATTACTCTGAATTTAGAAGGGGGAGGCGGTGGTGGGGGGTGGAATTAAACACCACTGGTTCCCCATTGCCTACTGGATAATATACCAACAACCACTTAGCCTGGATTTCAATTGGAGCTACAATCTAGCCCCATGTAACCGGAATGGCCTTTGTTTCCTTTGAGTGACTCAGCCTACCTCATTGAGCCTCTGGATGCTGTAGCTTGCTCTTCCCGGGCAGGAAGTCCAGCCACCATACCAGGAATCAGAACTTCCTGTGTGATGAGTCATGGGGCTGGCTGAGGGGAGGTGTTAGCTCCAGAACCTGTTCTACGTTGGGGGAGGGGCCAAGTCAAGAACCAATCAGCCCTGGTCATTCAGGCGACGCTTGATGATGTCAAAAACTCTATAAGAGGGGAGAGGACAGCTTGAAGCTCTCTCTTTCCTTTTCTGGTTGGTGTGGGAAGCAGCGGCAAGCAAGCGTGACTCTGGGCCAGCCCTTGCTCTCGGGCTGAGCCCAGATGTTGGTAACTATGAATTGTATTGGGTCTGTCTGTTGATATTTGTAACTTGTTTGTATTTTGGTTTTGAGGTTCAGGGTGCTGGTTTGTTTTTCCCCCGAACTAAATGAATGTTTTGAACCTCAGGGTGCTGGCTTTTTTCCTCTGAAGTACGTGAATCTGTATTTGGTCTGTCTCTTGATGCTTGTCTGTATGCTCCCCTGAACTAACTGAATGCTAACTGAATGCTGGCCTTTTCCCCTGAACTAAGTGAATGTTGTCTGTATGCTAACTGAATGCTGGATTAAAGTAAGCTGGTCAACCCCTTCACCGTGCTTTCCTTGTTTGAGCAGATAAAAAGAACCTGTGCTTTTCCAGCATCCCAGCAGCGTCCTGGGTCCCGGCAGTGTCCTGGGTGCATCTTACGCCCCCACAGAAGCTGCTAGCTGGGTTGTTAAAACATATGGCGTAGTCTTAGTCAGGATCTGGCTTTAACAAGAGAGCATGGCATTTTGGGGTGCTGGGTTGGTTGAATGTTTCCATGTTTTTGGACTTCTCTTTGTACTTGAAGTGGCTATGGTTCTGTGGAGCCTCAGGAGCAAAGAAAACAGTCAGGTACTTTGGACCCTTAGGAGCAAGGAAGGCCTGAAGGAAAACAGGCGAGTGGAAGTGCTAGGTGAGGTTTCCCAGGGGCCCAGAGCAGGAGATAATCCCTTCCTCCCAGGGCTTAAGCTGATAAGCCTGGCCCTGAAGGACTGTGCTGAAAGGGCCAATGTCCTGAGATTGTATTGTACATGGAGTTTTGAAACAGGAGCAAAAGGGTCTTGCTCCATTGATAGAATAAAGTTGGGAGCTAAGGTATGGGTAAAACGGAAGCCAGATGAAGTCATACTCGGAGGGAAGGTGGCCTCATGTGATTAACACAGGAAAGCTTGTACATCTGGGGAAAGGCTGGGAGGACAATCCTAGTCTCCATCTAGGGTGGGATGCTCTTGGCTTCCTCAGCTTGTTCCCTTTGAAAAGAAACATTTCCCACCTGAGTTTGGCTTCTGATATTGGATCTTTGCATAACTGAAATCTCAACCAAACTGGAGATGATTTTATTTAAAGGATAATAGCCCATACTTGCCTACTTTTTTGTTCTTTGTTTTGGTTAACTTTGTTGCTAGTTCTGTCTCCTTTAGGCTTAAGTACACTGCACGTGGTGACTGCCAGCTTGCTGAAAGAACTGACCTCTGGAATGGGACTCTTTGGGGCAGGCACAGCTCTACGTCCAATTTCAGCATGAAGAAGCTATGGAAAATGAGACCTTCACCCCTTACCCCAAGATTTTGAGCCCCAATTGTTTGGGGGGGGGGAATGATGATAGTGTTCTGAGTACTTATTTTGTGTTATTCTTGCTATGTTGTTTTATTATTATGATGTTATTGATCCTATGTAATGGATACAAAGATCTAGGGGTGGACATTTGAATTATTAATAATTATTTTGGGATGATTGATTGAAGAGTTTATCTGGCTGGGATCTAGGGGTGGATTACATTTGAATCATAAACCAATATTTGGGAATGTCACCGAATGATATGTTTTGCTTTATTGTGAATATGTTTTAGTTTCCTTTGTAATTGTATCATAATGTGTGTGCTCTAGGATACATAATCTAGTAAGACATGTATCCTAGAGCACAAGGGGTGGAGTGTAACCGGAATGGCCTTTGTTTTCTTTGAGTGACTCAGCCTACCTCATCGAGCCTCTGGATGCTGTGGCTTGCTCTTCCCGGGCAGGAAGTCCAGCCACCATACCAGGAATCAGAACTTCCTGTGTGATGAGTCATGGGGCTGGCTGAGGGGAGGTGTTAGCTCCAGAACCTGTTCTACGTTGGGGGGGAGGCCAAGTCAAGAACCAATCGGCCCTGGTCATTCAGGCAGTGCTTGATGATGTCAAAAACTCTATAAGAGGGGAGAGGACAGCTTGAAGCTCTCTCTTTCCTTTTCTGGTTGGTGTGGGAAGCAGCGGCAAGCAAGCGTGACTCTGGGCCAGCCCTTGCTCTCGGGCTGAGCCCAGATGTTGGTAACTATGAATTGTATTGGGTCTGTCTGTTGATATTTGTAACTTGTTTGTATTTTGGTTTTGAGGTTCAGGGTGCTGGTTTGTCTTTCCCCCGAACTAAATGAATGTTTTGAACCTCAGGGTGCTGGCTTTTTTCCCCTGAAGTACGTGAATCTGTATTTGGTCTGTCTCTTGATGCTTGTCTGTATGCTCCCCTGAACTAACTGAATGCTAACTGAATGCTGGCCTTTTCCCCTGAACTAAATGAATGTTGTCTGTATGCTAACTGAATGCTGGATTAAAGTAAGCTGGTCAACCCCTTCACCGTGCTTTCCTTGTTTAAGCAGATAAAAAGAACCTGTGCTTTTCCAGCATCCCAGCAGCGTCCTGGGTCCCGGCAGTGTCCTGGGTGCATCTTACGCCCCCACAGAAGCTGCTAGCTGGGTTGTTAAAACACCCCAATGTGTCTTTCTAGCCCTGATGCACACAATACCTTTCATGTATTCCAAGTACAAATCAGACTAGACTAGTAGCTATTCTGTACTTTATTAGGTTGGTCCATGTTTAGAATTCATTCCTACAATACCTCTCACTGCTGACAATCTTCTTCCTTCAAGTCCAACGTGGATGGATCCTTCTGTGAACTTATTTCTCTTTTCTCCATCCAGCAAAGTATCCCTAAATGCTTTTAGATTACTTTGGATCTTTCCTATGCCTCTAATTCTATTCTGACCTCTATCATTTGCATACAAGTCTTATTCCTTCCCTTCCTCCTCCCCCCCCCCCACCCCATGCAATAGAGTATAAACTCCATAAAGTGGGGAGTGTTTTATCTTTGTATTACTGTTATCTAACACAGTGTCTTGTATGTGCAGGGACTTACTGTTTAGATTTAATTGAGATGTTAGTCCTACTTGGCATTAGTAGGGTCTTGTAAACTCAACTTCTGACAAGTACTCAGTCCTAAAAACCTGTAACCTACAATGAATGGGGGTGGGACTTTTTCATAGTGGATGTCTTAATCCAATTGCTCAACTTCAATCCAAAAATATCTAGGTAATAACCTAGGGCACCTAGGGGCACTATGTGGTGCAGTGGATAGAGCACCAGGCCTGGAGTTACGAAGATTTGTCTTCTAAGTTCAAATCCAGCTTTAGACACTTAATAACTGTGGACCCTGAGCAAGTCACTTAACTCTGTTTGTCTCAGTTCCTCATCTGTAAACTGAACTGCAGAAGGAAATGGTAAAACTATTTCAGTATCTCTGCCAAGAAAACCCCAAACAGGTTCACGAGGAGTTGGACAAAACTGAAACAGCTAAATAACTAACCTGTGGAGACACACAACAGGATCAATTTACATTTAAATAATTGACCTTGTTGAACTGGTTAAAAACTTAGCCTGGAAATAGTGTCTCTCAAACATCAGAACTCTGTCAAAAGGGAAACATGGGAAAAATTAGCAAATAGAATCTTTAGCACTTAATTGTATGCTAAGTTCTATTGTTCTTATGTCTTGGTATAGATAACTTATGTGGGCGTATGCCTCTGACTCTCCTTTACAGATCATCTTGGATTATGTCTATCTGAAACTCCCCAATTGTGAATCCTCCTGGGATCTCTAAGCATCTCCTGGAGCCAGGGTTTGCAGCCAACTTCCTCAAAATGTCTGCTGAAGTAGAAACCAATATGGCCAATGGTCAGCCTGATCAACAGGCAACACCCAAATCATCATCAAAGAAAGAAAAAAAGAAAGGTACAGAGGATCTTCCTGACCTGATATTTTGGAAAAGAAAAATTACATTTTCCGTGAGTTTGTTACTTTAGTGTTAGAGAAATTCTGACACCAAGGAAGAGCTGAGCCAGCGAGAGAAGGAAAAGATACTTTCGCTGAATCGCCAATAAGTATAAGATTAAATGAAATCTACCAGAGCCTGAGAAAATAGGAACCTTTGAGAAAGATTATTCAACTTAAATAGAAAATAGGGGACGAAACTATGGTTTTTTTTCAACTGAGAAGGTAATTAGAGAAGAGATGTTATACTTGATTGTCACAAGAAGCATGATTGCTTTGTCACTTGGGGACCACCATGAAGTTTTTTAATAACTCTCAATTTTCCAAAACTAGTCTCTGTGTTTGTTACATCCATCTTTTCCCTCTATATCTTCTCTCCTCACTCCACCCCAACACCCACAACACTCCATTAAACCAAGAAAAGCAGACCATTACAGTAACTATTTGCCAGGTCTGGCATCCATAATCATCTGATCTGGATTTACAATTGATGGATATTTATTATGACCTTGAGATTCCTTTACCCCACTTGATAAGAGAAATGTAATCTTGCCTCATGAAAGGAATTAGAATTTTTTTTAATGATAGATGTGAAAGGAGGGAAGGTGGGAAGTCAATGCTAATCTACATCTCTGTCTATACAAAGACTCCAACTTCTAAGCAGCTGCCTTTTTGTAGTGGTTTTATTTACATTATTATGGCCTTTGCAATTACAGCTCTGTATGTTTTGCTCTGTTAGTTTGTAAAAAGTCTTTCCAGATTTCTCTGATTTTCTCATTCACCATTTTAATGGAAAAATAATATTGCATTTCGTTCATATGCCACTAGTTCTGGAATAGCATTTTGTTTCATGAAAAATATTTTCAAGGGAACACCATGACACCAGTCTAGAGTAGTTGAGTAATGAGATCTGCAAGCCCCATTGAAGGTCTTTAGACTTCTGTTGTCAAAGCACAAGAAAAAGGGAGGGTGTTGTGGCTATAAGCAATTTAGATCTGGATGAAATCTTCAGCACCAAGATGTTACTAGGTAACATCTCTTTCATATCTTCTTAGGGATGTGGAACTAAATCAAAGCATTCTTTTTTCTTTACACTCTACCCTTCCCCTCCATTCTCTGAGTAAAGTATTACTGAATGTGACATTGCCAAAAGACAATCAGAGATGGAAGAAAACTAAACAGCTGACTTGCTCAATTAACTGGATTAATCCTTGTGTAACCAAGAGACAAGAGTAGCCATAAATATTCTGAAACCTTGTAGACGTTGTGAAGCATGTTCATTCCTGAGTCTTGTGTCAAATACTTCATACAGCTTTTACCTTAGGGTTATATTTTAATTTATAAGCTTTAATTTTTTTCCTTCTCTAGGGACAGAAAAGACAGATGAATATCTCTTGGCCAGGTTCAAAGGTGATGGAGTAAAATACAAGGCCAAACTAATCGGCATTGATGATGTGCCAGAGGCAAGAGGGGATAAAATGTGTCAAGACTCTATGATGAAGTTGAAGGTAAAGACTTGACCTCTGTAATACAGGGAGAAATGAATGATATCAATGTGCAGTAGCAAAGCAGAATGATGGTTGGGGTGGTGAGGCACAGTTGGGCTCTCCACTGTCAGGGCAGTATAGCCTCAAGGGCAGAAGTTTGAGTAGTAGTAGGGCAAGAAGATGGCATGGGCATGAAAGGGATGGAAAATAACAAACATCAAAGGTTGTTGTTTTCTATATTTGAGGGAAGTCATTGGTGATTATTTTGACTATTAAAACTAGAAGCTCTTTTAACACAGATATTCATCTTTCTGGAGTGATTAATCATACTGTGTTTAGTTTCCATCACACTCCTCCCCCTCAGCCCCTATTTAAATGTTTAACCAGGTTCTTAACATGCCTACATCTGCTATGTGGACAGTGACCCAATGTGAATATTAACACTCACCCTGACATGATCTTCAGCTTTAAATCTCTCTTCTTTCCCAACCCTCCCTTCCAGGGAATGTCAGTAGCTGCTCGGTCTCAGGGACAGCACAAACAGAAGATCTGGCTGAACATTTCTCTCTCTGGAATTAAAATAATTGATGAGAAAACTGGGGTAAGACTCCACTAGCATTGAACTTGGTTTTTGACTGTCCTTGATGTCACTAGCTGGTTTTGAGAACTTGGAAACTTGAGTGAGTAAGCTTCCTTCACTCCACCTGAAGCTCTGTAAGAGAAATGCGATCTTGCCCTTGGGGGTGCTGGATTTTTTTCTTTATTTTTTTTTAACTAGAAAGAGAGGAGAGTGAAGAAAATGAGAAATCAAATGCTAATCAATTCTTTTTGTGTGCAAATTCTCCAACCTCATGAAATGTTGTTAAACTAGACAGACCATTTTGGAATGGTTCTCCCTTATTACGCGTAACTCAGCAACAGCATCTAAATAGGAACATCCCTTCAAATGATCATTTAAGAATTGGGTGGCAGAAGAGAGGAAATATCTATTCCTACAAAGGCTGGAGCCTTCTCTCTAAACCACCATTAATGGCTTTCTTCTCAAGCGAATCTACTGGCTTTTAGACCTCTTATATCCTCCTTATACCCTACTTTAGGTTTTATTTTAGCCAAGAGACTATGTAGGCCTACTTGTTTCTTAGTTATTCCCTTCGAAAACTTCTGGTCCTCTAATCTTCCCTTTATTTAGTGCTTATACTACAGCATCTAAAAAAAAAACAACTTTGCAGAACGAAAATAGTTTTAACAGAAGATGCATTGTTTCCATTGAGGTTTTTTACTGCTTGCCCTGCAAGGGAAAATATGGCTTTAGCAGTCAACGAGAGGCCAGAATTTTTTCTTCCCTCAAATTCTAGCTCCTTGAAGGGGCATGTCTAATGTCAGTCAAAGTGCGAGGTGCTAGTAGTGCTGACTGGTCAATGGCCTTTGCGGTTTTCCAGAAACAAGTTATAAATTTGTCACAGGTGATCGAGCACGAACATCCTGTAAACAAGATCTCTTTCATTGCCCGAGATGTGACAGACAATAGGGCTTTTGGCTATGTGTGTGGAGGAGAAGGACAGCACCAGTTCTTTGCCATAAAAACTGCACAGCAGGTAAGAACTCTAGGGCCCAGGGGTAGTGAGGGAGGGGGAGTATATAGGGGAAGGAGAGGGGAACTGAGATTAAAATAAAAGGGATTTTATACATTACACACACAAAAAACAATTCTTTCCAATATTTCCCTGAAATACCACACTTAGCTATGGATACATAGAGAAGTAGGTGAGGTAGAGATGCATCTGACTCCATTTCTTCTCTCCTTCGCCCTCCTCTAAGGCAAATATAAACAATTCAGAACATGGCAGATAGAAGGGGGGTGGGGAATGCCTAAGTGTGTCTTCAAGCAAACATTGACAACCAAATAAAAATAAATTATACAAATTGATTTTCTAGTCAATGGGACTTTGATTTTTGGGGCGGGGGGTCCACCTTACCTATCTTTGTATGTTTAACCCACAGCACCTATTTTTCTCAGTTTTCAAATTTAAGAAACAAAAAGAAAAACCTGAATTCCTTTTAGGAAGCCCTAAGCATCTAGATTCCTTCTTTATTTTTCATTTGGACCCATTTTATTTTAGTGATGGTTTTTATTTTTTAAATTGCTGTCACTTTTCAATGATTTCTTTTCCGTTCTCTCCACCCTCTTCCTTCCATAACAAAGCAGCAGAGCTAAGGAAAACAAACCTACACATTAACCATATATGACAGCATATGCCTTGTTCCACATCTGTAAGAGCATCAGAGCAGAGAGGCATGCTTAAGTGAGTCAGCATTCTAAACACAATTGGTTACTTCCATCAATCAGAAAACGAAACCTATGTGACATAGCCTTTTTTTAAAACCATTTTAAAAAGAATTGGGGCTCTAGACAGAACAGAAAAAAAGAACAGTGAAGTATAGCTCGATTTGAATGAGCTTTCTTGGCAGTTCTAGAACTAATTTATGACTGATAAGAGTCTCCTTGGCTGAATACAATGCACAAATATTCTTGTTACCCAGCTGGGAGCTGTCTTGAAAGCAGTTAAGTGTGGTAAGACTTAGAGGGGATCCAGAATGTCTTCATCTATGCTAATTTGAATATAC